>NC_040908.2:76361276-76489596 GCF_004126475.2 Phyllostomus discolor
GGGGCCGTGTCTACACCGGCAGGCCGGAATGAATAGACTCCACTTGATTGCCGCTCAGCCGTCCCTGCTGGGGTGCAGCGCAGAGCTGCCTTTCTGTGGGAACAGCTGCGGGGCGCCCGGAAGCGCCCTGTAATCAGCCACCACGTAGGAGCGAGCGCGGCCCCCCCCTCCTCGTCCTCGCTGCTTCTAACCGCGCCTCGCCTCCCCTTACCGGTGGCCAGGGAGGCGCCTGTCCATCCAGAGGGAAGGGGGGGAATGGACGGAGTGGGGGATGGAGGGCCGGGGAGGGCAGTGAGGGCTGTGGCCAAGACCGCCTGGGGCTGGACCGCCCCTGCGGCCCCTGGCGTGCTGTGAAACTCCGGGCAGGCTGCTGCCCCTTGCTGCCTCTGGACCTCGGTCTTCCGTTCTGTAAAATGGGGTGGATGGACATCGCATCGCATAAGCTTGTGGGAAGGGTTCATGGGCTTGGCAAGAGGCAGCTGCGAAGGGCCACGGGCCGTGGTCGCCGTGAGTGGAACTGAGCTTCAGCAGGAATGGGGTCAGCGAGGCCAGGCAGGGGGTGGGGGGGCAGGTGCTGCCGGGCCTGGGGTCCCGGGGCTGAGACCCCCGTCT
This sequence comes from Phyllostomus discolor, assembly GCF_004126475.2. Classification (NCBI taxonomy): domain Eukaryota; kingdom Metazoa; phylum Chordata; class Mammalia; order Chiroptera; family Phyllostomidae; genus Phyllostomus; species Phyllostomus discolor. Next base: position 76,361,889 of record NC_040908.2, read on the forward strand.
GGGCTCAGGACCCTTCAGTCCTGAGGTCTGCAGTGCGTGGTGGGGCAGGGGGGCCCGTCGCCAGTCAGAGGCCCACTTTCCTCCAAAGGAAAGAGCTGAACCGCGGGGCACGACCGGCTTGGGGGTCCTGCCTCTCCCCCCACCCCCACCCCCCCACGGGCCTCCTCTCCGGGTTCCTGGGTCGGGGACGGCTCCCTCCTCCCTGCTTCTCACTTGGGGGGAGCCCGTCACCCCGCGCTGTCTCTGCCCACACGGCTCACCCCTCGGGAGCTTCCCTCCGACTCGGGGAAGGAAGCCCGGTCCTCCGCGGCGGCGCCACCGCCTCCTGCCCTCCCTCCAGCGGCCGCAGGTCACCTGGTTGTGCCCCGCGCTGCCCGGGCCCTGGCGTTGCCACGTCCCTCCGAAGGCTTGTCGCTGTCCCGCAGGGGCACGCGGAGGACTTGACAACACAGAGCCCCGCCCTGTGGTCCGGGCCGGGTTGCGTCCCCGAGTCCGGCGCAGCGGCACTGGGCGCGCGCACCGACGCCGGGGGACCTGTCTCCGTGGGAAAGGTTTGCAGCGCTTTTCGGCACCTGGTTTTCACGTGTTTTTCTTTGCCGCAGTCACACAGGCGCCCGAGCCGTGTCCAAGTGGCCACTGGGAACACACTCGGGGCGGTGTGCGCCGTCCCCACCCCCCCACCCCCCCTCGGGTTCCCAGACTTCGCTGTTGCCCCCAACAGCGAAGGGGACCTGGTACCTGTCAAACAGTCCCCGTGTTTTTGTGAAGAGGGAATTCAGTGGACTGTGATGGTTTGTGCTGAATGATGAAGTTTCATAAATATTTTCTTTTTTTAATATTTATTTATTTATTTTTAGAGAGGGAAGAGAGGGAGAAAGAGAGAGAGAGAGAGAGAGAAACATCAATGTGCAGTTGCTGGGGGCGGTGGCCTGCAACCCAGGCATGTGCCCTGACTGGGAATTGAACCTGCGACACTCTGGTTCGCAGCCCACGCTCAACTCACTGAGCTACGCCAGCCAGGGCTCATAAATATTTTCAAGTGGACGCGTTTCCTTTCCCGAGCACCGGCCACCGATCCTAACGCGCTGCCTCTGCCGCGAGCCGCGGTCTCCGGAGAGGCGGCGGGCTGCGCGCACCGTCTTCCGCGAGCCGGTGAAGCCGGCTGCGCTGTGAACTCGCGGAGAGATGGCCCTCGGGGCCTCCTCCGGTGCTTCCGCGTCCTCGGGGCATCACCCGCAAGGCTCGTTTACAGTTAAGGCCCTCACGGTGCGAGCGCGTTCCGCCCGAGAAGCCAGGCTGGGGATTCCGCCCCGGCAGCGCCGTCTCTGGGCGCCCGTAACACTTCCAGCTTCATCGCGGAGAGGTTTAATTTCCCCCCCGGGTCGAGGAAGCGCAAGCCGTTCCTATTGAAGGAGCCTTTCGGTCGGCGCCTGTGTTTCCGACCATACGATAGAGGATCTGGTCAGCGGAGGAAGACGCTGGGGCGGGTGGGCGGGTGCGCCCCAGCCCCGCCGGAGGGGCGTTAGCAGTGTCGCCGTTGGGGGCCCATCACAACAGAGAGGCCAGACGGGACTCGGGGAGCCTCTGGGACTCCGGGGTGGGGGGAGGGGTTTCTGCCTGCGGTTGCTTCACTGCGTGGCCTCAGGGAGTGTCTGTGTGCTATGTCTTTGGAGCGGAACCGAGCCGCCCGCCTCCGCCCCCGAGGGGCCTTCTCAGGGCCGCCAGCTAAGGGAGCCCAGCCCGACCCCCGGGGCCTCTGTCTCATGCTGTGAACCACCCCTTCCCTCTCCGTGGGCCGGCTGCCGGGAAAACAGCCCGACCCTTGGCCGTAAAGATTCGTTATTTGGCAAAACCCAAGCGGAGCAAAGCAGCTGGGGGGGGGGGGGGGCGGTGCTGGGACGCCGGGGTGGCACGTCGGGAAATCCTTTAGGACGCCAGAACGGAGGCATAGAGAGATAACGTGGTCGGTCAGCGCGCGTTTTCTGAGAATCCCTTTGCTCCCAAACGGAACTGGAGACTGCAAGGAAATACACTGACTGCTCTGACCTTCAGAGAGCACGGAGCCGCCGAGGTTCCAGGGAGAGGGGTGTGGCTGGGGGTGGGGTTCGAACGTGTGTGCGCGCCTCCCGGAGCTGGACAGGGAGTGGAAAACCGAAGTGGGTAGCGGGTGGTAACAGGGAGCGGCGGGGACTGCGGCAAACTGGCAGCATGACGCCTGGGTCAGGTTCCCAACGCTACTGAGCAAACTGCCGTCCCTCTGTTGGCCGGAGGCAGCACGTTTATCCTCTTACAGTCTGGGGGTCGGAACTGTCACCGCTGCTGACATGGACGTCACCGGGCAGCCCAGCTGGGGGCGGCCTGGGCGGTGGCCCACGGGGAAGGCGGGTGGCGGTCATCTCGGGGAAGCAGGACTCCTCCTGCTTTCACCACAGCCCCCTTGCGTGGCCGTGACAGCAGACTGATATTCCGAGGTGCTCCCTGTAACGCGGGCCCTCTCTCCCCTTCCCTCTCTGGAGGAAAATCAATACTCCCCTTTCATCACCCGGCCACGCAGGACACCCTGACTCTCCGGCTCAGCCGTGAACTTCCCGAGCGCCGGCGCATAACTGATGGCCTCATCTCTCCCAGGGCGGCCCCACATGAGGAGGAAGGCGGCGTGATGGACCCCGGCCACGGTGAGAAGCCTGTCTGCGGCATCGGGAGACACTTTCCCGGCGATCAGCCACCCCGAGAAGGACACGGGTCCCCGCACGCCGGAGGTGGTGGCCGAGCCCGATAGGGAAGGGGGACCCATGCATCACGGTGCGGAGGGTAATCTGCAGCCCATTTGCGTGTCCTGAATTTCTCCCTCTGAGCCCGAGGCCACACATTTGACAGAGACGCCAAGGACCTCAATTTCCCGAACTACGTGCTCCGAACTGGCGTTTCATCTTCCGGAAGAGCACGTGGCTTTCGGCTTTCCTGGGGAAGAGCCGAGTCCTGCCCCTGCCGGCACTGGCCCTGCAGGGGAGCACCCTCCCTCGTCCCCCTGGGTCCTCAAGTGCCTCCCACTGTGTGCGGGGCCGGGGTGGGCTCCCGGTGGGCACATGGGACTGGCCCTCTCCAGAGGCACACGCCTCCCTCCCCCTCAGGACCGCAGACAGTCCCTGAGCCCCTCTCAAAGAGGACAGCTCAGCCCTGGCTGGTGTGGCTCAGTGCATTGAATGCCAGCCTGCAAGCCAAAGGGTTGCAGGTTCGATTCCCAGTCAGGGCACATGCCTGGGTTGTGGCCAGGTCCCCAGTAGGGGGCGTGTGAGAGGCAACCGCACATGGATGTCTCTCTCCCTCTCTTCCTCCCTCCCTTCCCCTCTCTATATGGACACACACTCACACATAAAAGGAAAGCTCAAATAACACACAAATATAAATGTCCTTTTTCCTCCCAAAGTCCTTCCAATAATTCGGACCTCCTCTGGCTGTGCTGACAAAGCTCGAATTTGTAATATTTGTATCCAGTCTTAACATGTTCATGCTCTGTGTTGAAAACAAAGCAAAAAAATCCTAATTCTTCTCTCCACAGGGAGGATTCTCCTCCCACCGTGGGAAGCTGGCCACTGGTTTTCAGGGGGGGGGATCCAGGCTGCCTCGAAGCCCAGCGCCTGCTTCTCCCCTTCCAGAGGTGGCAGGTGTCACCCCCTAAGTCCTGCGTGCAGCGCCTCTGCGAAGCCTCCGGTGACGTTCCTGGCAGGCCTGGCGCTTCTCCGGGTGTCTTCCACGTGCGCCCCGGGGCGGGACACCCACCGCACAGGGAAGGGGTGCGCGGACAGAGCAGGCGGGGACGGGGCAGAGAACTCTGGCGACTGGCGCGCCCTGGCTCGGGGGCTGCAGCGAAGGGGAGAGAGAGGAGGACCCTGCGAATGTCCTCGGGAATCACGTGGCTGTTCCAGCTGGGCGTTGGGGAGATCTCTCGTACGTCCGACCGAGGGCATTTATTTTTTCAAGGCAGTGCAGGGTCTAAGTAAAGATCCTTCCAGAAAGAAAAAAAAAGACAACAGCTCAACGGTAAGGAAAGTCTAGCATCTCAAGGCGTCCTGAGGTGGGGGCCCGCGAACAGGCTGATTTACAGCACCTCGGAGTCAAGTTCTTTCTCTCTGCGCCCCTCTCTCCCACTCGGGAGCCTGGCCTCGTGGGGTGGGGGGGGTCCCCGACTTCGGGGGCACAGCCGCTGAAGCCCCAGGGTTCCCTTTACGGTCCAGGACCACTCCGGGTTCTTTTATCAGCAAGGGCCCTTGTCCCAGGTTCCTTCCGTCGCATTGGTCAGAATGGGGTCACGTGCCTGCCCCCAAGCCAATCGCTGGCCAGGGAGAGGGTTGCCGTGGCGAAGGGAAGTGTCCCCGCGCGCTGCGTGTGCGAACGCAGGGCTCGAACCCGTGCGTGGAGGCTCTCTGGGTTCCCCCCAGCCTGTCGCTGTCGCGATCTCAGGACGCGCGGTGCGTTGCCCTGGTTACTTACTCCCCAGCAGCGCCGCGTAATGACCGATCGCTGTGGTCCCCGGGCGGCCTCGGAAGCCGGGTGGACCCCTTCCTCCGGCGCATCCCTCCCTTATGTCGGGAGCGACGGTAGAAATCAGGTCGCGGGCCCTTCGGAATGGTCCTCTGCCAGGGGTTCCGACGCACGGGGGCGGCTCCAGAAGCCCCCGGCGTCGAGTGCCGGCGTGCGGGCCATGGGCCCCTGGGAAGCTCTGTGGCCGCTGCCCATGGCACCATCTAGCCCAGTGACAGGGCTTGGGGGCCGGGCCAGACAGCCCAGCCGACGCTTCTCAGCCGCCCCACACGCGACACCCTCTCCGGGCTGATGGGGGTGGGGGACGAGCCCCTGGCCCCCATCGGGGTGCTCACCTGTGCTGGCCCAGAGGAGAAAACTCAGTGAGGTGTAAAACGGGGACCCGGGGACAATGACAAAATACTGTGGGAGAGTCACGTGGGGCAGAAGGGAGGGGGCGGGGGGCACACGGAAGTAGGAGTGTGTGGAGGGGAAAAAAAAAAAATGTGTTGGCCTTTTCCCTGCTCTGGAGCGACCGGCGACTGAGCAAATTGCTCTTTAAAAAGTGTCGAGTCAGTGGGGTTGCGTAGAAAGTGGGAAGGAAAATAATCACCAGGCAAAGTGGGTCTCTCCTGTCTGCCCCCAGAAACGGCACACACGGGGTGAAGGAGGAAACCAGGCTCCTCGGGGGTGGGGGGGCGTGGCGAGTGCGCCATGGGGTGCACAGACATCGGATGACAGAGCCATGCACCTAGAATGCGCGTGGTCATTAACCAGGGTCAGGTCACTCAGTTCCCCTGAGAATGGCCGAGCTGAGCCAGCGGAACCCGCGTGAGGGCCGCGAAGAGGGAGATGTTGTCGGGGCCGGACCTCGGGGAGTCTGCTGGAGAGGCGGTGCTGGAGCGGACCCCAGTGCACCCACAGAAATAGGAGTCACCCGAGGGGGGAATGGACTGCCCACTGACGTGCGGAGCTGAGACCTCCTGGCCCCCCACCCCCCGCCCAGGGCCGCCCCGTTCACATCCACACTCACAGCCCGTTGGTTCACAGTGTCCTGTTGCTTTCTCAGATCTGCCGTGTTGGGACTCGAACTTGAGCAATCCCCCTTGGGGTGCCGGCAAGCACCCGGTTTCTGGACACCCCGATTCTCAGGGGTGCTGGGCTCACAGGCCGGCTTCCCCCGAGACCAGGTCCTCAGAGCCAGCGGCCTGGGCCTCCTTCTCCAGGGTCGCGTCCTGGAGACCATCCCGGAGGACCGCGTGCAGGGCCTCCTTCCCCCACGCGGCCCAGAGGGGGCCCCGGAGAGAGAGTCTGCCTCCCGGTGAGTGAGGCCAAGGAGGGAGAGGGGGAGGGGGAGGGACGGTGACTCGGAAGTCAGCCTGGGCAGAAGCCAGCGTCTCCAGACTAATTACTGTCTGTCAATAAATGTCAGATCTTTAAAAACCCAGCGCCAGGGCAGATGTCGGGGACGGGCTACTTAGCATTCCGGGAGAGGCACCCACGCAGCCACGCAGAGGCCGGGGGGAATCTCTCATGAGCTCTCCATCACGGCAGGCGTTTCGGAAGCAGGGACCAGGGAGAAAGGGACTCACAAGTCTGCTGACGAACCCAAGGAGGCGCCAGGCAGCAGGGACCCGCCCGGGGTGGAGCCCCGTCTGGCGTGTGGTGCCCTAAGTGGGATCTCCGCTGAAACTCCCGTGTGTGCGTGCGTGCCTGTGGGTGCATGGGTGCGGGCATGGGTGTGTGAGTGTGTATGTGTGCAAAGCACTTCCGGAGCCTGCCGGGCAGCCGGTCGTGGTCCCTCTGTCTCTCCTCCCCACCAGCGAGGCTGTTCTGCAAGCAGGGGCTGGGCCGGGGCTGCGGTGCCCGGGCTGGCCTGGGCGTCGGGGGCCACTCTGTATCCAGGAGACGGTGGCAGGGAGAAGAGACATGTGCACGTCAGGGGAAGGTTCTGGCGCCCGGCAGGGTCTGGGCCGGGGGCGCTGCACTGTCCCCTCCAGCCGTGTGGCTTTGGATGAGTCCCATGAATTCTCCGTGCCTCGGTGTCCTTCAGGGACATGGGAACAACTCAGGAGGTCGCCATGAGGACGGCCTTAGACCTGGTGCCCGTCACGCCGAGGCGGTGCCCACACGTGGCCGGGAAGCGTGGCTTTTTGCACCATGATAACTGTCCTTTGCACACGTGTTGTGGGTGCCACGTGCAGACGGCGTGCGTGGCCTCGGGAGCCAGACCGTCTGGGTGTCGGTCCAAGCTGGGAATCACACGGGCTTCCCCGAGCCTCAGTTTCCTCACCTGGCAAATGAGCGGTGATCATTCCTATCTCCTATGCGAGGTTCCACTTTTAAAGGTTATAAAAATGATAGAGCCCTGGCTGGCGTAGCTCAGTGGATTGAGCGCGGGCTGCGAACCAAAGTGTCCCAGGTTCCATTCCCAGTCAGGGCACATGCCTGGGTTGCAGGCCATGACCCCCAGCAACTGCCCATTGATGTCTCTCTCTCTCTATCTCCTTCCCTTCCCTCTCTAAAAAAATAAATAAAATCTTTTAAAAAATGACAGACGTTATGTGCCCCTTGACACCTGAAATATTTGTTGCAACGCCCCGGCAGGAAGGGTTTGGTGGCCTTTCAGGGGGTTTCCTGTGCTGACTGACTCACTGACTGACTGTGACCACTCCCTGGGGGCAGGCACTTGCTGCTCTGCTCCCCAGCCCCTCGGAGCACAGCTCCCCGGGCGCACGGGAAAGCTGCGAGGGGCGGGCCTGGGGCTGGGGCGGGCAGGCCCCCTGGGGCCCCTGGGGAGCAGGCCAGGCCGCACCACACCGGTGGTTCTCCAACCTCGGTGGGTGCCGGGACCCCTGGGACGTCAGAGCCCAGGGCCGGTCCTCCCCGCGTGGGCCTGGCCCCGGCCCCTGAGCAGGGTGTCTCCTGGGGACAAGTCTGCGTGGTTCACAATTCATTCGAACCACCAGGGCTCTTCCGAGAGACACCAAGGCAGCTCCTGGGCGGGAGGCGGCGGGACGGCTCCCAGGGACATCCAGGCCCTGGCCCTTGGAGCCTGTGAATGAAGGAATGGTCGCCCAGAGCCAGAGGGCCCACCGGTAACCAGGGTTGAAGGGTCACCTAAGGGCCTTAAGGCAGAGGGAGGCGGAATGATCAGCGTCACCCCAGCCCTGACAGCAAGCAGACCGCAGCGGGGGACCAAGGGAAGCTCAGAGATTTGCAGCCGGTGAGGGACTCGATCCTCCTGCAGGGGGCGCTACACGCAGAGCCTGACACGGGCCATGGGCCCCAGGTGGACCGGCCCTGGCAGGTGGGCAGGCAGCCAGCAGGCAGGGGCTTCTCTTTGGGATCCTGAAGCAGCAGCCCCCAACCTTCTTGACACCAGGGACCGATTTTTCCTGCGGCATGCCTGCCGTCTCTGTCCGACAGGGCAGCGGATCCCCCCCCCCGCCACCCCCCACCGGGGATGCTGATGGGGAGCTCTGCCGTCGGAATGGAAGGTAGAGCCACGGAAATGTTTCTCTCTGCACCACCCCCAAGCACACGCCCCTTTCTCCCCACGCGTCTGTGGACTGAAAACAGAAAGTCTGGTTCATGCTCACCACACGCCCCTCTCCCGGGGGCCGGGGTCGGGGGGGAACCTGAGTGCGGGTCACACCCGGGGAACCCACGAGCACCCAGGGGAGTGCTGAGGAGCTAAAGCAAGACTCTGAACAGAACCCCGCCACTCCTCGACTCTTCAGAGAAACGCCAGGCAGGGGCGGGGCGCGGGGGGCTTGGATAGGCGGCTACACGGCTGGTGTTTATTTTTTCAAACTTAACATTTGTTTTTCTTAAAGGATCAACACATTCGTACAGTCATGTGGAAAAAAACCAGACGAGATTACATCTGAACGTTACTCATGGCGGCGAGACGCCGGGGGAAGAAACACCTGTAGGGAAAGGCACTGGCAGGGATGTTATCTTCCAAAGCGGCCTCCGTCCTTTATCGGGGCCTCATTAATCTGGGGCTCACGGAACAGGCCCTATTGCAAACCTGTAAAACATGAAATAGGTTCAGGCCGCCGACATTTGCATATAAATAGAACTAAGATCCATACTAGGAGGGAAAAAATGACTTTCTACGTTTTTCATATAATTTCGGTAAATTAGACTTTAAAAATGCCCTTGTCATGTAGATTGATTTTTTTTTTATTTCCTAGTTAAGCAATGAAAACGAGATATTTTTCCCAGAGACATCGCTGTGGTTGAACTCAATGGAGGCCTGCATCTCCAAATCCCAACAAAGAAAGGGGATGTGGGAGGGGGTGCTTTTCCCAGCACCCTGCCCGCTGAGCCTCCCCCTCCTCCCTCTCGGAGTCTGTCTCGGACAGGGGGCTCAGGAGCGGCTGTCTCCAGCGTCCTCCGGCCCCTGGCGCGGCTCCTCCCGCCCCCAGGGACACAGTGCCCCCCGGAGGCCGGCCCAGGAGGGCCTGGGCAGCGTTCAGCTCCTGGGGGTTTTTCTCGAGGGGATGGTTTTTCTCACGTGGGAATTGGAGGGCTGGCGTGTGTGGGAGAGATGGGACCCTGTTCCCTGGTCGCGGGGTCAAGAGTAAAACGTAGAAAAACATCAGCGCCGTGAGGTTGCAGGCGATGAACGGTTTTGCCTTCCCTTCTCTGTGTTTTGTGACGGTTTCGCAGTGAACACGAGCGGTCTGGTTTTCAAGAAAAGGGTTGACGGGGAAAGACTCTGACTCGGGCCACCCAGCCCCTCCGCCCTGCCCACTCTCCGTCTGCCCACTGGTGTCCTGCCCTCCCGGCCTCGGCCGCGGTCCCGAGTGAGCAGAAGTGGCCCCAGGCAGTGGGTCCCCCCGACACTGTGACAGTCAGGACAAAGGGAGCGAGGAGAATAAATGGACATCCCTGTCATCCAGAGCTTTTCCCCCGAAGCCTCCTGGCAGAATGGTGGCCTTATACCCAGGGGTCCCATGACCACCCCAGCTGCAAAGCATGCTGGGGAAATGAGGGTCTGCTGAGAGAGGGGGCCCAGAGGTGAGCGGGCACACTGTGCAGCCCTTGGGGTCAGGCAGGAAGGACGGACTGTGTCCGAGACAGTTAGCGAGCGCCGGCCACGCCTGGGCCCTCCGCTGTCCGGAGTCACAGACACACAGGCTCTTGGTGGGCACAGGGCCCATCGCCCTCCTGCGTCTGGAGCAAGACGACCGGTTTGCGCAGTGACAAGCCTCCAGGACCCCGCCGTGGCAGGGGGCCACCGAGGCAGCCTCTGTGTCTCCTTGCTGTCAGGGGTGGCCCTGGGGCGCACGGAGAGGTGCACGGAGGCCCCCTGTGCCCTTGGCGTGGTTTCTCCCAGGGATCTTACCTGGGGCAAGACCTTAGCCGGTATGGGTGCTAGTGGCGAGGATGAGGCCTCGCAGGTGACAGCTCCCCAGAGGGCGGGACCCAGTGGCCAAGGACGGCCCTCTGGGAACCTGGGAACCTGCCTCCTTTGTCCCCTGGCCCCCGGGGCAGGCGCAGCGCTGCCGGAGCTTTGGGTCTGGGTCTCAGAGAGCGAAGGCGAGAGCAGAGCGCAGGCACAAACAGACGAAACCAGCCCGCCCCCCCTTTCCTGCTGGAGACGCCTGAGCGCAAGACAAAGGGCGAAGGCAACCCCCGCCCCCTCTCCCCAGCGCCGGACCTTGTTTTCAGCTCCGGCCAAAAATAGACGCGCAGTGGCCCGGCCTGGCTGTCAACAAAGATCCATCTTCAGCCTGCGTTCCTTGGCCTCTCTCCCCGCTCCACGCGTGGCTGCTACGGGGGAGAGAATGTTCTGCTTTAAAACAGGGGCGCCTTGTCCGCTCGTCTCTCCGTCCTCCCTGCCCGCCCGGCCGCACGCCCGCGCCAGACGCGGCCCTTTCCTCTCGAACCCCTGCGCCGGGGCGGAGGGGTTGCTCTCACCGCACAGCGGGGCTGCAGGTCCAAGGCGCTGCGGGCAGGTTTTGGACGCTGAAGAAAGCAGGGTTGCCCGTGTGGCAGTGACAGATGCGAGTGCCGGGGTCGCCAAGCAGGACAGACCCCCCCGGCAGCGTCCAGGGCCACGCACGAGAATCAGGGAAGTCTGGCTGATGGGAGGACTAGGAGACACCCCGTTTTTACGGGCCACGAAGACGGGGGTGTCGCTGCTTTCTGAAGGTTCACACATTCCCAGCTCCATTGGCTGGCCAGGTGGGGGCACTTCCCAGGTGACAGGAGGCAGGCCACCTGCGGAACTTGGCTGGCGTCCTTGAGCGGGGGCTGGAGCCTGAACTTGAAGGTGCCCAGCCCTCGCTCAGCGCATCGAACACCAGGCACGCGCAGTCGAAGGCTAGACGGGTGGGTCAAGTCCCCAGGGGTGCGCTCGTCACTCCGGTGCGGCCCGTGGAACCTCAGAGAGCAGTCGACCTCGTGGCAAACTGTGTGTCTGGCCCTGGACATGGACCTTGGTCCCCAATTCCTTGTTTTCATGTGTTGTTACAACTTCAGTGGGAGAGACCCCTCTTTTCCCCTTCTCCCCTCCCTCCTGGTTCCGCCAAGCCCCTACCTGGTGGGTGCACCTGGTCCATGTGCCCCTGGGGCCCCTGTCAATACCCACCCCGCACACACGCAGGGGTGGGGGGGCAGCTGCGTCCTTCCCCGGGCTCCTTGGACAGACGTGGACCCCGCCCCCTCCCCCGGCAGGGGCTCCGGGCTGCGTGCCCCGTGGGGCAAAGGGCCGTCGGGGGACAGTGCAAGGGTCGGCCTCATCCCCGGCTCGTCTCTGTTCTCAGCAGGCAGGGTCGGGCCCAGAGGGGAGAGGATTTAGGATGGACCTGCCCTGAAGACACAGGTGTTCCCCTTTTCCTGTACGAGAGAGGCCCCCCCGCCCCCCAGTATTCTCAGGGAAGGGAGACGTTGTCCCCTCCTGGTTGGCGTCCGAGGGCGGGACTACGGGAGAGTAATTGACAAGGGGACGTGCGGCCCCATTCCCGACCTCGGTGCCCCCGGGTCCCCAGAAACCCCTACCACCGGGGACAGGGGTGGGGGGCGTGAGTCTCGTGTGGCCGCTCCCACCGGCCAGGTCACGGTGAACCGGGCAGTGGACACCGCGGGAGCTCACCCTCTCACGTTCTCCAGGCCGGGGGTCCGCGGGAAGACACAGGCAGGCCATGCTCCCCCCCCACCGCGGTCCAGATGAAGGATTCTCCCACCCCCGTCCAGGCTCTGGGAGCGCCTGGGGCCCCCCGGCCTGTGGCCGCGTCTCCCAGACGTCCGGCCTTGCCCCCTGCATCTCCGCGTCTCTGCGCCCCTCTTCACGGGCACCCCCCTCGCCCTGCCCAGGCGCACCCTGCTCTGGCCTGGCCTCGGTTTCACCAATCCCACGTCCATGTGCGGTCACGTGCTGACTCGGCAGGCAACACGGATTCCAGGGGGACATGGAGGACACTGGTCACACAAGGCAGACCCAGGGGACCCCGGGTGACCTCGGGAAAGGGCCCCCTGGAAACAGAGAAGTATGGGAGGAGCTTTTGTGCAATTCCTGTGAAGCACTTGGATTGAAAGTGGTTTAAATTTCCTGGCTATCGTGTGTGTATCCAAACTCCCCCGAGTTCCTTTCTAATTCCAGTGACATCAGTGAAAGACAGTGAGTTTCATGCAGTCACTGTCCCCAGGAGAATGTCCCCTCTGCTTCCGCCAGGGAGGTGCTCCCTGGGTAGGCCTCCCTGCCCCTCCCCTCCCTCCTTTCCTCATCCCTCCCTCCTTCCCTTCTTCCTTCCCTCCCTCCCCCCTTCATTCCCTCCTCCCTTCCTCCCCTCCCTCCCAGTCTCCCCTTCCCTCCCCCTCCCTCCCTCCTTCCCTCCCCTCCCTCTCTCCCTCCCCCTTCTCCCTCCCCCTTCTCCCTCCCCCTTCCTTCCTCCTTCCCTCCCTCCCCCCTTCATTCCCTCCTCTTCCCCTCCCCTCCCCCTCCCTCCCTCCCCCTCCCTCCTCCCCTCCCTCCCTGCTAATAGTTTCCTTCCTCCTCCTTTGCTTCGCTTAAGCAACCCCAAAACAGGTCACTTTTCAAACCCAGACGGAATTTCCCTCTTCACACAGCCCTCGCTCTCCTGGCCTGTATTCCCCTCGGGTTGTACAAACAAACAATTTTTTCAAGTTGCTGTCGTGCCCCTTTGGAGGTGAAGCTCGGAACACGTTTTTCTACTTGTCGGGGACGTCGTGCTCCCCGTCCGGGCAGAGAGCGAGCCGGGGCCCCTCGGTTTGAATGACTCAGGCGCGTCCCAACGCCCCGTCTGCCAGGCCGAACCAGCTCTGCATTCTAAGTGCCTTGGGCCGTGAGGGATGCGTGCGCTGTGTTTTGGGTAAATTACACGGTTGTTTTTTCTTTTTCCTGAGGTCTTCGTTGACCCAATCGAGCTCGTGGCTTCGAGGCTCGCCGCTCACGCGTGGCTTGCGTCGGGAACACAGCTTTCTTCCCCCCCCCCCGGGCCGAGTCCAGCGGAGCTGCCGGCCTTCTGAGCTCGCTGAGGAGGGATGCGTGGGTTTGCACGGCTCCCTCTAGCACCCCACTCGTCTCTCTCCAGAATAAATTAGCAACGGGGTTCCTCGGTGTGTGTTCTACGCCGTGGAGTAAGTCACACAGGAGGTGGGGGCTCAGGGATGCAGGGGTCCCAACCCCGCCCTCACGCCCCGAGGCCCCCACGCCGTGGCGGCGGGAGAAACAGACGTGCAGACAGACGTGGGGGCCAGACGGTGTGGGGGGAACTGGCGGGGAGTGTGCGCAGGCACCGTGGGAGCACCGAGGGACTCGGTGGAGGTGATGACCACGCCAGCCCCTCAGACGTGGCCCCAGGGAGGGGGAGAGGTCGGGCTGGGGGGGGGGGGTTCCAGGGAAGCGGGTGCAGGGGTAGCAGGAAGCCTCCTGTGTGCACAGGGCGGCAGGCTGTGTCCCAGGACACGACATGGGACAGAGAAGCCAGGGAACCAGGTCTGAGCCGCGCGTGACCCTCGCTGGTTTGAGAGCGGACTGTGCTTCCACAGCGCGACCCCCCCCCCCGGGGACACTGGCTGGAGGACAGACAGGCCCCTCTGTGCCGGTTTTCCCACTTTTCTGTGAATCCACACTCGTTTCACCATCTCTGGAGATTTTAAATCGTTTCCCGTTACCAAGCACCCCGATACTTCGTGGCAGACAACGACCATTTTACTTTCCCCGGGGTTTCTCGGGGTCAGGGGCTCAGACGGAGCACCTTGGAACAGCTGGTCTCTGCCCCGGGAAGTGCGGGCCCCCCCCCCACCCCGGGAGGAGCCGAGCACCGGGGGTTGGAACCCCCCCCCCCGCTCCCCATTCCCCCATCCACCGTTGGCTGGGACCACAGCTGGAGACGGTGGGACCCTGCGGCCTGGGCTCCCTCGGGGTAAGGCCGCCTCAGGGCCAGCGGGGCTTCCGCTCGCCAGGTGGCGCCGGGCTCCGGCACATTGGCTCCCGAGAGCGCGGTGGAAGCCGGCGCTTCTTTCACGGAGCCCCCCAAATCGTGCAAGGCCCCGTCCTCCTCCATCTGCGGGGTGTGAGCACGTCAGCAAGGGCCACCCGGATTCTCCCGGAGGGGGGAGAGGGGGCTCCTTCCGCTGGGAGGGGGGGTGCCAGGGTCCGTGGGTCTTGGCTCCAACTCCCACAGCTTCTGCCAGCTGCAGAGATCTCGAGCAGCAACTAAATAATAACAACAGTTGTGGTTTGTGGAAGTGTTAAGTCCTTCAAAGATACAAAGGAGAACACGTATAACATTTTGCTTGTTTTAATGAGTAGTGGGTGTTGATTCATGCAGACTTCGTTTCTTCTATCAATCACACAGCTGCTTATAAAAATAGTCTTAAAGTCAAGATTAGAAATAATGACGAGCCCTGGCAGGTGTGGCTCAGTGGAGTGAGCGCCAGCCTGCAAACTGAAAGGTCGCCGGTTCAACTCCCGGTCAGGGCACACACCTGGGTTGTGGACCAGGTCTCCAGTTGGGGGCGTGCGAGAGGCAGTCAATCGATGTTTCTCCCCTTCTCTTTCTCCCTCCCTTCCCCTGTCTCTAAAAATAAATAAAAATATTTTAAGAAGAAATCACGATGAAATGAATTCCTGCCCACGAATCGAAGCTTTAGAATGAGTCGCAGCTGATGTCACAACAGGGCGAGGGCTCGTGCTGGCCCGCCTGGGCTTTCCCTGGTTGAGTGCCGATGCCCCCCACCTCACCGTCCCGGGGGCCCGAAACGGTGGACCAGCACAGGTGGAGAGAGCTAATGAGACGTTTTATTTTTGTGTGAACAACAGTATTTTTGTGCAAGCTTTTATGTCATGCCTGTGAGGGCTCCAGCAGAAGCAGACACGGCACATGGGAACGTCACCACTTAGTGTTTGAGAACATTCATCGACTTGCACAATTATCTGAGGGCCGTCGGAAGTGTGATTAGTGAGACCACGTAGAGGTGGCTGCAGGTGCTCCCCTGGGCGACCCTGGTTCCCCTTTGGGCGTGACAGAGTGACAGACACACTCACGTGAGCACGCAGGAAGGAAGAGGCGGCGTGTGCGCCGGCTGTCTGCTCCGCACGGTGGACACTGGGGGTCTCTGTGGGAGCCCCTGGCCCCCGGACAGGTGGGGTGTGGAGGCCCCCGGGGACGTGTCTTTGGGATTAGCTCAGGTGTTTAAAGATAAAGCAAGCTGGGCACACCTGGAACCCTGGGCCCTGCCACTAACTCCCGGCCGGCTGGTCTACCCCGGCGTCTAGGATGCCATCACCGCACCCCCTGCAGACTTTCCACAGGGGCGCCGAGGTCCCTGAGGCTTGCCGGGGGCCAGCCCTCGGGGTCTCCGCGCCCCGTCCTTACAGGAGCAGTCAATATTGGGGTCCCCCTCTCTGGGAACGATCCCCTGAGCCTTCCGAAGGCGGTTCACGATCGGCTGACGGGAAGAGCGCCCCATTTCTCTGGGTTCGAAGAGCTGGTGGTGGAGACAGGAATGAGGCAGAGACGCGGGAGCCCCGCCCAGGGCCGAGCGCTCTGGCTCCCGGCCGCTCCCCAGCGAGCGCCGAACCCAGACTGTGCCCTCGGCCCGCAGACGGGAAGTGGCCGGTGTCCACGTGAGCTCGGAGGCGCGGGCTGGCGCTGCTCGGGCCCGGCATGAGGACGGGGGGGGGACGTCCACACCTTCCCCCGAGCCTCGGCGGGGGCGGGGGGGCCTTGTCACTCAGTTCCCGCCGCAGGGCGGAGGCAGGGAAACACGTGATGACAACGGTGACACGCGTGAAGTGCAGTCACAGCCCCTTCCGTCAGGGCCCACGGGGTGGTGTTGCTCCGGGTTCACTGGGGTGCCACCCGCCTGCAGACCCCGACCGAAGGGCCTGTGGTGAGAGCCCACGAGCAACGCCCATGCCTCGTACTCCACTCCAGGTGTGACACCGATGGGGTGGATATGCTCACGGCGGCTTCGTCGACAACACCCACATCCCCAAAACAGCCACGTTCAGGGAGAAGTTTGGGGGTCCATGCCACTTTGCAGATGCTCTGGGACTCCCCGGACCTAGCCTGTGAGCTCCCAGCAGGGCTCACGTCCCAGCAGAGCACCCGGTGTCCCGAGTCGCACCCGCCTCTCTCCGGCCGTCTTTGTTCCCCAGGAGTCTACGAACCAGGAACCAGCTCTGCCTCCGTGCCCCTGGAGTGTGCGGCCTCGCTTTGGTGCCTGCGCAGAACTGAAGAAAGTTCGGGGCGGGGGGGGGGGGGGGGGGGGGCTCTCCTCCCTGCCCGTGGCCCGAAGCCATCCATGGGCAGCAGTCAGACGCACTGTTCCTTCCAAGTGACATTCAAAACATTTTTCCTTTCAAGGCCCAAGGACCAGCCCCCGCCCCCGCCCCCGCCCCCGAGCGGCCTGGGAGTCCCGCGGAGAGCCGGGGCCGCGGTAATTAATTTGTTCCCGGTGTTTATTACCTGCGCCGCCGTCCAGCGCCCGCCGCCTCCCGGGAGGTAATTAATCATGCACTCGGCGGCCGCACGCGGGCTGGATCGGGTGGCCGGCGGCCACGCCTGGCTGGACTGGGTCCTGGAAGGCGATCAGGCGCCGCCTTCAGAAGCCATGCCCACGTTTAACGAAGGCGTCTTCCCTCTGCAGTTCTCTGGGGTGGCAGGATAGGAACAGCTTTTTCTTTGTGAAGTGGCCAACAGCTTTTTCCTTCCAGGGGCAAGCATTTCCCTAAACCCCCTCTCTCTTTTCCTGGAAGAAAGATTTCCCTCTCGCCTGTTTGTCTGTGAGACGGGAGAGGCAGGTGCTCACGTCCGTGTGCCAGGAGGGACACAGCCCACGTTCCAGCACAAAGGGGCCCACGCTCCCTCCCCCCTCCCCCCCACCCGCGGTTAATTCTGGACCCTTGCGGAAAAGGACAAAGAATGTGAGCGAACAGCTTTTGAGGGGGAGAAAGAGACTTCGCAGATCCGGCCAACAGTTCCGAGCTCTGTTCGACCGTGCCTTCCAGCTGCACATAAAATGCCACAGCGGCCCCGGCCCTTGCGGCTCAGTGGGTTGGAATGTCATCCCATCACCGGAAGGTTGTGGGTTCAATTCCCGGTCGGGGCACACACCTGGGCTGCGGGTTGGATCTCTGACCCCGGTGCATGCAATCCCTGGGGTGCGCTCTGCCGCCCCGGGCCGGGCTTGTAAGGAAGGCAGCCAATCGCTGCTCCTCTCGCTTCAACATTTCTCTCTCTCTCTCTTTCCCTCTCTCCCCCTTTCCTTTCTTTCTAAAAGCAGTAAAAAAAAAAAAAAAAAAAAAAAGGCCTCAGGTGAGGATTAAAAAAAAACAAAGCCACAGCTGCCCAAGGTCGTTCCTAATCCCATTTCTGAAGTTGGACTTAAAACAATTTGTCTCCATTACTTCCCTCTCCAGGCGGGTCCAGGAGAGCCTGGGGATTGATTTGGAGACGCAGCACACGCTCTTCCCAGCCGGAGCCCAGGTGCTGGGTCCCTGAGCGGGATCTCGCTCGTTAGGCGCCACTGGGGAGGCGGAGCGTGGGCTCGGTGGGCTGGGGGCTCCTTCCTCACAGCTAACGAGGGCCCGTGGTGGGGGGACGTGGATCTGAAAAGGGTGCTGTCCGTCCCCCTGACCTGCTGCGTGTCCCCACATGACCCCATGGGGACGGCGGCCGGCCCTGCACTGTCACCACCGGCGAATGGGAGAGTGAGAGAGGGTGCCGTCGCTTGAGGCTCGGGGACAGACGTTGCCGGCACTCGGCCGAGCGGCAGGCCCCACCCACCGAGCCCACCGCAGGCCCACGGATGCTCCCCAGCATATGGCGGCGGCACCGGCGGCAGAAGCTGGGGAAGCACTTGGGGCCCGTGAGCTCACGGGTGCGACATCGGACCCCACCTTCCTGTCTCGGAGACCCTGTGGAGACCCTGTGTGTTTGTGACTACGGAGTCCCTTCACTCAGGCCCTTGTGAAGTGTGAGGCATTGCGACTTCTTTGTGGTAAAGGTAGCACCTCACACATAAGCTGAAAAGCCGCCCGTGAGCAGCGCCCCCCGGCCCCAGCCAACTCTCCCGGGGAAGCCGCTCTCCCTTGCCTCCAAGGGGTGGTCCCGGGCGGCTCTGCTCTGAGCGACCTGAAAATAAACAAGTAGAACTTTCAATGCTATTATATGTCACTTGACTTCCCCAGTCCAGCGCGGCCCCCCCAAACAGCATTGCTAAGTGTGTATAAGGGTCAGCCACTCCCTCCTTAGACCCCCTGTGAGACCAGTGTCGTGGTAAGGGCACACTTCCGCGGTGACGGCGGTGTGGCGTGCGTGACGTCCCCCGTGGCTCGGTGCCCGGCCCGCCCGTCTGTGCTGGTGGCCCTCCCAGGGCACTTCCGCACGCCTGTCCCTGCCCCGCCTGGAGGAGCAGGCCTCACCGACGACCCTCGGACAGTGTAGTGAGGTGACGTGGTCACACGACCCGGGGCGGAGCCTGCGCCCTCAGGGGTCACCCACCGCAAGCTTCCGAGTCTTTGCTCACAGCGCGGCTCTCCTGTGCCCCGGTGCACGCAGGCGCTTTGCGACACGGCAGTCGCTCTGTCACCCGCTCGATAAGCAGTGCGTTCGATGTCTGTTCGGTGTGCTAGAAATACCGCATTTTGCTGTGTGTAATGCCCACCCACATTTTGTGTGCCTTATACACCGGATCATTACACGCACTGCCATACCCCTGTATAATGCGCGTCCTTATTTCCCCGCAGAAACCTGGGCAGAAAAGTGTGCGTTATTCACGGCAAACTGCGGCCCGGGTAACTGAGACGCGGGCCCCACGGTCTTCTTCCGCCGTTTCGCGTCCCTTCGCCGCGGCTCCAGTCGGGTGTCTATGGCCCGGAGTGAATCTGAGTCCGCCCCGCGCTTCTTGGCTGTGAGCTGCCGTTCTCCCCGGGCTCAGTGACGGACACGCACACGCCGAAACGCATTTTATATGAAACAAGTGGTTGGCTTTTAGTGCTCGGGGAAATGTGAAGTGTCTAAAACGCCTCCCTGGATGCCTGGCTTGCATTTTGAAATGACAGAGGTTGAGTCCTTTTCAGACGGTAGTTCTGGTGTGCGTGTGCAACAGTGTGCAACGGTGTGCAAGGGTGCAACCTCAGTCTGCCCCGCCCACGGTGGGCACATTCCCCGCCCCTGGCGTTTCCCACCATGTCAGGCCCTTTAACTTCGCATCTGAGTTGGGACTTGGGGTCCGGTGTACCCTGTGGCCGTAAGGGAGCAGGAAGGCCAGGGGCCTGCTCTCTCTGGAGCAGAGAGTGATGATGATGATGACGACGTCCCCTGTCACGTGACGTCCCCAAGGTCAACGCCAAGGCAGCAGCCACCCGCCAGCTTCTGCCGAAACCAGTAAGCACCTGAAAACTGTCTCAGGTGTCCCGTCGCCGCTTTGCTCCGGCTTCTCAGCGAGACTCCAGCTGGACTCTGGGGACTGAGAGCCGCCTTCTTAGAAAAACCACACCCGACACGGAGCGCGGTCCTCCGACCACATTCAATCTGTTGTCTGGAGGCCGCACGCGGGCCCCACAGCAGCCAGTCCCACACACACCTGTGGGGTCCCGCGGCCTTGGCTTTGGCCCGTGGAGCTCACGCAGGCGAAGCCCGCTTTAACCCCTAACGACACTTCACCAGGACGACGGAGCAGCCTCCGTCGCTCATGACCAACCGCACGCTGCCCGAGGAAAGTCTCCGCCTCCATGCCTGGTCCCTCCGACCTCTTCCCACGGGGCCTGCGTGGGACTCCGCCACGTGAACCCCTTGCCGGCACCGACACTGCATGACGTGGGTGTGTCCACCCAGGGCTTTATTGGGGGGGGCGGGGGGGGCGCTGCCTGAGTCTACTTTAACCCAAATAGAACGCCCGGGTGTCTCAGACTCCAGCACAAAGCCTGTCCTGAACCGTGGGTGAGGCCTGGGAGAAGCAGGGCCCTCACCTGGGCCCTCGGGCAGGTAGAAACGTCCGTCTCCCCTCCCTGCCTCGAGCAGCCCTGGGCTCCCAGGCGGCTCAGAAGCAGCCCCCGCCCCCTCCCGCGGAGGAAGGGCGCTTGCTCCTGGGTGGAGTTCTGGATCGAAGGACGAGTTCCCGGTTCCGTCAGCCAAGGGCGAATTCCGTTCCCTTCCTCATAAGAACATCCCTCAGGACCCGGCCTCACACCCACGTCCTTCAAGTCTGCAGGCTCCCATCGTCCCTGGGGACGTGCTGAGGCTCCCACCCTCGGGCCCCGTCCGTCCACGCGGGCCTCTGACATCACGTGTCACAGTGCGTGGACAACGTGCCCCCTCCCCGGTGCTTGTCATGGGAACCGGGCCTGTCCTCCCCCACACTCGGTGCCGGTGAGCACAGATGGACACTCACGTGTGCACTGGGGTGCGTGCACAGCACAGATGGACACACACATGTGCACTGGGGGTGCATGCACAGCACAGATGAACACACACGTGTGCACTGGGGTGCATGCACAGCACAGATGGACACTCACGTGTGTACTAGGGTGCATGCACAGCACAGATGGACACTCACGTGTGTACTAGGGTGCATGCACAGCACAGATGGACACACATGTGTGCACTGGGGTGCATGCACAGCACAGATGGACACACACGTGTGCACTGGGGTGCATGCACAGCACAGATGGACACACATGTGTGCACTGGGGTGCATGCACAGCACAGATGGACACACACGTGTGCACTGGGGTGCATGCACAGCACAGATGGACACACACACACGTGTGCACTGGGGTGCATGCACAGCACAGATGGACATGCATGTGCACCATCTCACGGTACATGTGCCGCTCACAGTACGCATTCGATCGCCGAGAAAATCGAGGCTTCGGCACGCAGACGAACCGGAAATCAGCGTTGTGGTGCCTCCTACCCCACCCCCCAGCTACTGTTCTCGAAGACAGATACAACGAGCCCATCGGAACACTCTGCAAACAGCAGCAGAAGTCAGCCCGTGTCCCCGGGACAGCTCGCCTGGAAGTGGAAAGGAGCGCCCTTGTCGGCCGTGGTGACAGTGGAGGCAGGACACGCCGGCCGCCGGAGAGCGACCTTACACCACCGCCGGCTGCGGGAGGGGCTTCTCCGAGGGCCCCTGGGAAACGGGGCGGCGTGTCTCCCGGCCACGGCCTCGCGATGAAGACGCCACGCGTCCTGCGAACGTTACCGTTCGGACCCACTACAAGCAGGTCAGCGCCTTTAACAGTGTGGGCCTGAGTTACGGCTTCCCTTTAGTGGACACGTGGCCTTGCCCGGAATAAAACGACCAGAGCTATGTCTCAGGCGCTGGCTCACGGGGGGGGGGGGGGGGGGGGGTGGAGAAACCACCCTCCCGCTCTCCCTGGGCGGGCGAGACGTTGTCAGCCTGTGAGATGCGCGTTCTCTCCCGGCCAGCGGGGTCCGGGAACGCGCCACTGGTTCACTCTCGCCACCACGCGGGGGTGGTCACACCGAACCCACTTCCCAGAAGAAACAACCTGGGCATCGAAGGTCTCCTCCCTGCGTTGGAACCTCAGCCCCAGAGGTGGGTCCGGGGGCTGTCCGCCGTGGCTCCATCTTCCGCTGTCCCCGCAGTGGGAGGGGGTGAGCACACATGGGCTCAGTGACAGCACATGTGGGCGCCTTGTGAGATGACGGTCCCCATTCACTGCCTTCTTCTCCCCGTGGGGCTGCATGCCACTTCTCATTGACTTCAGAGTTCTTCCCGTATTCTGGAAACAAGCAGCCCTTCAGTGAACGGATGCACCAAAAGGAGCTTCTCCCACTCCCCGGCTTCCGTGTAGAAGCTAGGTTTAACACGGTCTGACGTGTGAATCTTTAATGTTCCAGCTGCCGCTCTGGGGTCCTCCTAAAGGGGTCTCTGTGCACACGGAGGGCGAGCCGCTGGCCCCCGCTGCTCCCTCCGAGAAACTTGACTGGCCCGCTGGGCCCTCCAGCTTGAGAGTCCGGCTGCAGTTCACCACCGAGTGTGGGGTTAGTCCTCCCTAACCCCACACTCGTCCGGTGAAGAGGGGAGCTCTCCCCGTGTCTCTGTGCCGACGGCTCTGCCGGAACAAAGCGCCGGTGCCCTGTGCGAGCACGCTGCCGGGCTCCCCGCTCGGCCGGCCCGTCCCGTCTCACGCCGCCCTCACACCGTCTCAGTCCCGGCCACACTCACACGCCTCCCTCTCAGGGGACAGCGTCACCCGACTTGTACGGCTTCTTCGGAATGTTCTTCCTTGGTGGGCGTTTTGATGTTCGTGGGCATTTCTGAACCAACGTGTGAATTTTGACCAGAAGCACCTACTGGGTGCAACTGGGTATGTCATCGACGCCGACCGTCATCTGGGGCTGCCGACACCTGTGTCCCATCACCCAGGTCAGTACGGGAGCGCCGCGTACCCGTTCGTGTATTTTTAAAATTTCTCGTAGTAACGTTTCATCGTTTGCATGTAAAAGCCGGACACCTCTCTCTCTCTAAATTTATTCCTAGCTGTTTCATTTTTATGCCGTTGTGGTGGCATTTAGAAATCACTTCCAGACGAACGAATAAACCTCGATAGCACCATCGGCCGCGGTGTATTACGGATACACGGATTCTCAATCGACTTTTCTGGGCCGATTCGATAATAGCAGCCGCTCAGACGAATTTACTTCTGGATCCTAATAGTTTTCCGATAGATGCTTATAGATTTTTTTCACGTGTGTGTGTATACAAATATAACATGAACAGAATGCTTGTTTGGTTTTTACACCCCTGATATCTTTTTTAAATTTAAAAACATTCCTGGCAGGGAGCTCCTGCTTTTTCTAGACTCAGAGGGAAGGACTTAGGGGTGTGGCCATGAGCCCTGATGTCTGTTCCGTGGGGGGCTTCGTGGAAACCCTCCCCCCCCGGCGGCCAGCTCCCCGCTGTCCACGCAGGGCTGCTGGCTGGTCGAAACTTTACACCCTGTGGTCCAGGGCCTGTTTCTGTCCCACTGTCTACCTCCCCCTCCTTTGTAACTCCTTAACAATGACGAGCTGTATCTGGTTCGCTGGCCCCCCCGGAAACAGGGCAGGGGCCATTTAACCGGAGGCCGTAGCCTGTAATTCTCCACCTTCCAACGGGGGGTTGGGGGGCTCCCCGGTGCTCCCATTTCCCAGGCCTTTCTGAGACCACGCCGGGGCAGGGGTGCAGGGGTGAGGACAGGGGCCACGGACGGAGTGCCTCCTAGGTGCCAGGCCAGGGGCTGAATCTGCAGGCAGGGCCAGGGACCCTCCGCGGCCGTGCTGGCAGGGGGATGTCACCGCTTCAGAAATAAAATCGGAAACGGGGGCCGGCAGGCTGAGGCCTCCTGGGCACAGACACCGAGGCCGGACCTGAGCTCCAGCCCACCGCCCGCTGAAGCCTACTCTCTGAGCCTGCCCTGCGAGGGTGTCCGGGGTGGAATCTGGGGTGCAGGGTCGTCTCATTTTAATTGTATCATGACCCTCCGAGAGGCTCGCGCTCCAGCCGAGCACAGTGCATGGGACGGAAAGGCACAGCGGCCATCGGGACCCCGCCCTGCTGGACCGACCGAGAGGCCCCTGCGTGAGGGCAAAGCTGGCCCGGCCCCTCCTCTGCCCCCCCCCTGCTCCTGCCTCCACCGCACTGTCAGATTCCCGAGACCCCCGAGTCCTGGGGGGGGCCCCGCCCTCTCAGACCAGCACTCCCGAGTTCCCATGAGCAATTTCAAATATTTGGCTTCTTTTACAGGCCCCACGTTTGTGGGTCTGGGCAAATGTGTTTTCCTAAGCCTGCGAAATCCGCTCCGTCTGATCGCGAAGGCTAATGGCCCCAGGAGGGTGATTTACGGAGATTTGAAAAGAAACAGGAACATCTAATAAGGTTTGCGCTGAGTTCTCATAACGCGCGCCCAAAAGCGAGCCGTTCAGACACGCCACAGGCTCACGGAATGACTTCATTTGTGGGAGCTAAAAGGCCTTTATCTCCGGAGCTCGGCTGGAGGAAACGAGCAGAACGAGAATCGCAGGGGCAGAGCCCTTGGAGCCCACGAGGCAGGAGGTTAGTGGCGGTGAATTCGAGGGGCAGTGCTGACCCCTGACCCCGTCAAATAACTGCCCCCCAGGAGCAGAGAGGGGAGCCGGAGAGGGGCCGGCCCCCCCTTCGCACCAGAGGTCCACACCCTCCACGGCACTTTTCAGACCCTCATTCCCGCCCACACCCTCGCCCCCCCACCCAAGGGTTTCCCCGAAGGTGGTCTGGGGTGTGTTGTTGACCCAAACTCGGGGAGGCTCCGGCCTTCTCTGTGGGGGGCTTCTGCCCGTGGGTGTGGCTCCATCCCAGAGCAGGGCTGGCCCGAGTCCCTGCGGGGGAGGAGAGCCGGGCGGCGCGGTGGGGGGACCGCAGCCGGGGGTCCAGCTGGCTTCCGCCCCGCCGCCAGGACACAGCCGTGCGGAGCAACGAAGTGCAGACGGAGGTGTTTCCAGGTTCTGCTTCCGACGTTGCTCAAACACCAGCTCCCGCTGAGGATGATAATCATTAGGATTCAGGGTTCTCTTCTTTTAAAACTTTTCAATGATCGTTGACATTGCAGATTGCATTAGCTTCAGGTGCACGCACAGTGTGATTGGACATTTATATACCTTAGGCAGCGATGCCCCGGTCAGCCCAGCCCCACCCGGCACCACACACAGTTACAACCGTGTTGTGGGTGACACTCCCTGTGACGGACCTCATGTCCCCGAGACTGTTCCGGAACCGCCAGTCCGTGCTTCTCAGCCCCTCCCGCTTCTCCACGTCCCCAGAGCCCCTCTCGTCTGCTGTTCCCGCCCCGGCGAGTCTGTTCCTGTTTCATTTCTTCACTTACCTCGTGGCTTCAGGTTCCACGCACACCTGGAACCATGCGCCACGCGCCCTCCTCTGCCTGACTCCTTTCACGCAGCGTAACGCCCTCTCGGTCGGTCCGCCCGCGTCGTCCCACACGGTACAGTCTCGTCTCGAGGCCGACAGCATTCCAGCGCAGGTGCACACACCACACCTGCTTCGTGCGCTCACCTGTCGGCGGACGCCGGCAGGGCCTCTGCGTCTCGGCCGCTGTGAGCACAGCCGCAGGGAACGTTGGGACGCGTGTGTTTGAACCAGTGGCCCGGGTTTCTGTGGACAGATGCCCGGGAACGGAAGTGCTGGGTCACGTGGTGGTTCTGTTGGTCACGCGGACCTCTGCCATTTCGAACGTGGTGCAGAAAACGGGAGACAAATCGGACGCTTGTCATCGCTGTTCGTCACAAGTGGCATTTCCATCCGTCGAAATGATTTCTTTATCTGAGCATTGTCGTTGTTGTAGAAAATAACAAAGCGCAGACGGTACCAGATCAATCAGGGGCTTCAGCTGCCGGGAGCCTCCTCCGTGTGAGAAAGACAGTGTCACGTGCAGCCATGTTCGTGGCTCCGAACCCCAGCGAGGCTGCTAAATCCTGCCATTCGCCCCTCGGCCCAGGCGTCCGGTCGCAGTGGCCAGAGACACCTCCGGCGGGACACACGGGTGGTGTCACCGAGGCCGAGGCTGGCCCCCTGCCGACTGGGCAGCACGACGGTTTTGTGCAAGAAAAGTGTAGCAATGCCCTGACCACTGGAGCTCGGTTGAATGGGTGTCGTCCCGCAAAGTGAAAGGTCACCGGTTCAGTTCCCGGTCAGGGCACATGCCTGGGCTGCAGGCTCGGTCCCCGGTCCCCGGGACGTGTGTGCAGGAGGCAGCCGATCCATGCTTCCCTCCCTCTCTTTTCCCTCCCGTATCCTCTCTCTAGAAATGAAGAAACAACATCTTTTTTTAAAGTACAGAAATACAGGAAGTGAGGGTTTAAAGTATTTTTCATCGGCGTGGCGTGTACATCTTTCTGCCACCAAAGCGCTCACTCTCCAGAGGATTTTCTGGACGTCATCCAAAATATTTTCTGTTTGCATACACACACACATACATACATGTGCACACAATGCACTTAGCATGTGCGTGCACATGCATGTGTGTGCACACACATGCCCACACGCACACATGCGCACACACTCTCGGGAGAGACCCAGAGAGAGCTGGCAGCACCCAGCCCAGAGGAGAAGAGAGGCTGGTTGGGGGGACAAGTCCAGGGCCGACGGAGGGGCTTCGGTCCTCAGGGTGGTGTGCCAGCCTGCGCGGGGCATCCTCCAAACCCTCGTCCACGTGGGCGTCCTTTGGGTTCAGACCCAGAGGGGCTGCAAGTTCTGAGGTGAGGCGGCTGGGGGGGCGGGGATACTGTCTCAGGAATGGGGCTCCTGCAAGGCCTGCGTCCGGGAGACGGGGGGCGTGGGGTTCCCAGGCGTGAGCCCAGGGCCGGCCTGTAGAGGGGCCGCCCTGGCCGGTGTCCCAGGGAGGCGGCCTCTGCAGGGAGCCCGCCTGGCGGGCCGAGGAGATGCTGGTGTGAGGTTCGTGGGGTGGGGGGGGGGATAAAAACGAGCCTTTGCATTCCGTGACCTCCTGGCGCTCAGGCGGACATGGGGCAGCAGTGACACGCTCTCTCGTGTGACGACATCTGAGCGTGGGGCTCGTGGCTGCCTGACTGACCTCCTGTCCTCTCCTCTCCTCCCCTCCCTCCAACCTTCCGCACGCAGCCCCGCCAGTGACACAGACGTCCCTGCAGGCGTCCTCACCTGGCAGTCACTCTGCTCCATCCCAGCATAGGGCCTGGGGAGGGAGCTGGAGGCTCAGCCGCCAGAGGCCCTGTGCTGGGGCATCGCCCCAAACTGCAGGGGCGTCCCTCTCGGCAGAGCCCCCCTCTCCTGGTGCCACCCAGGAATTCAGTTCTGTACGTGTAACGTGTATTGAGCGGCAGACCGGACTGATTAAATGGCTTTCTGGAGCCACTGGGGGGTGAACCCTGCTTGTGGGACGGGCTCCAACATCCGGGTGCACGGCCACTCCGCTGACCCACCCTTAGGCTTTCTCCTCCGGATTCCAGCTCCCTTGGCTGTCCATTGGCTTGCGGGGCAGCTTCTGGAGTGGCCAGCCGCCGGCTGGGCCGCCCTGGGGGCCTCCTCGGGCCGGCTCAGCATCGCACAGGGGCCTCCGAGCCACAGGCAGCACAGGGCCGGGCGCAGAGCGGCCAGCAGGTGTCGGGCGCTCCTCACGGACACTGCAGACCTGCTTCCCCACAGGGCCCCTCGGCAGACCTCGCTCCTCGGGCGTCAGGGACCGCGCCCTGCCTGTCCCCGGAGCCCCGTCCTCACTGCCAGGTGGCCCACAGGTGGCCCCAGGACACGACGAGGTGTCGGAGTTCTGGCGCGGACGGAACCGAGTCTCCCAGCATGGAAGTCACGCCCGACGGGCATCACGGCTGTAAACAGAAGACGGGCCGTCGTCACCGACACCAACTGCAGCGGCGGCGGCTCTGCCACAGGCTGTGAAACCACAGGGGCGGAGCCCCAGGACAGTGGTGGCAAGCGTCACGTCATTGCCCACCTTGTGCCAGCGCTCCCTGGGTGTGAGACCCCCCCACGCGCCCAGGCTGCCCCCCAAACAGCCCCCCCAGCTGAGAGCAGGGCGGCAGCCACCATACGTGGAGGAACTGGAGCCGAAAGCCAAGGCCGTGGGAGCTGAGCCGGCACACGCAGGCGGTCCCGGGCCCCAAGGCTGCGCGCCAGGTCCTGGGCCTGAGGGCAGCCACCCTCTCGGGTCTCGCTTGGCCCCATAGTGAGAAGGCAGAGGCGTGCCTGGCGGGGCTTAGAGGATAGGGTGGGACCCCGGGAGCCCCGAATAGCCAGGGAGGGACGGAGTGGACACTTCTCACTTGCTTTCCCGAGCACAGCAAAGGATGATGCATCTTGCTCCCTGTCCGGGGACATGAGCACTTTTCTCTGCGGTTAGTAACGTGCTCACAGAGTTCATTTCACACACACAGGCTGAGCGTTTCCCGTGCTCTGGGGCCCACGCTGCAGGGGCACGCTGTGTGGTGGGAACGGCGTCATCCGGGGAAGGACACCGGGGAAGGAAGCCCAAGCAGGCGTTGGCCCCCTGAGAGGCAGCCGGCGAGCGCAGGAACCTGCGTCTGACCAACAGAGAATGTTCCAGGTTCGCTCCCGACTGCGCTCCCTCCCTCGGCTGCTGGACTCCACCGCCACTGACTCTCTCGCAAAGCGACACGGTTTTCTGTGACGCCCAGCTCTGCCGGTCAGTCCACCACGGACCTCCCCGGGCTAAAATCAGGGTGTGGTCAGGGCTGCAGGCCCGTTCGCTTCTGGAGGATCGAGGGGAGGGTTTGTGGCCTCGCCTCTTTTCAGCTTCTAGAACCTTCTCACAGCCCTTGGCTCGTGGCTGCATCTCTGTGACCTCTGCTTCTGCCTCCGCAATGCCTGAAAAGTAAGCAACGGAAACGAGGACGGAGGGACCCGTGACAGGTCCGGACAAAGCCACGCGTCACCTTCCAGGTCCCCCCGGACAGTGTCCATCTTCACTAATGACTGACCCGTGCGGACCACTCCGGGCACTCCGCATAGGGACCGTCTGGACGTCCACACGGCCCCGTGACAGCTGCCATTCATCCAGAGCCGCCGCTGGCCCTCAGGCCGAGCACGGTTGCTGCCGGTGGTGTCAATAAAGCTTTATCGGGACCCAGCCGTGCTCACGGGTCTGTGCGTTGTTCGTGCGTGGCTGGGATGAAGTGGCACCTCCTCCAAAGCCCGGGCACTGGACTCCGGGCCTCCCGGGGACAACGTTCAGACTGTCCTCTTCTCCCGGGGGCCCCTCAGGGCACTTGGCCAGGACGCTGTCGGAGGGGACGCTTGGCTGTGTGAGTGACTCATGTCGCTCCTCGCAAGCATTTTCCGTGGCTCCCATTCCTCAGCGGGAGAGGCAGAGAAACTGTGGGCTTTGTGAAACAGCCTTACGAGGAGATCACCAACATGCCACAAACCGAGCACATTGACACCGCACCGTTGGCGGGTGTCGGGACACGTGTGCACCGTGACCTCGCCGCCACAATGAAAATGCCCATCACATCCAAAAGACACACCTCCCCCCGGCCACTGTATAATCCGTCCCTTCCCCCTGCCCCTCCCCAGACTGTCCCAGCGTGAGCTGGAAATGGTTGCAAGGAGTCCCACACCCATGGCCACACATCAGACTCCCAGCCGCCGCCTCCCCTCACTGCGGCCAGGAGGCCGACTCTGGCTGTTGGGGAGGATGGAGAGCGGCATCATCTTCACTTTTCCTGGTGACTGACAGTGCCGGCTGTCTTCCGGTGCCCCCGCTGCCGACAGGTCTTTGTGGGTGGAGCACTGTTCCTGTCTCTGCTTGTTTTGAATCAAACGGCTCACTTTCTCACCGAGTCTGGAGGACCCGGCTGTGCATTCTAGGTGCAAACCCTTTGTCAGACATGTGACCTGCAAATGTGCCTGCCCAGGCTGTGGCTGGCATCCACACTCTCCCGGGAATGTCTCAGGAAAAGCACAAATTAATCATTATAACAAGGCGCAGTGTATCGACTTGTTTTTGCGGAGCCCGCTCTGCCCGAGGTCCCCGAGCGCGGTCTAACCTTTCAACCCTGAAGCGCTTCTTGCATGTCCCCTGCTCTGCCTCCAGACCTCCGATCTGGTTCAAGGTCACCTCTGCGTGTGGTGTGAGGTGCGGGTCAAGGCCTCGCCTTGGTTGTGGCTGCTCCTCACACGCAGGTGTCCGCCCTTTCTGGGGCCGCTGGCCGAGGGAGCTCTCGTTTCCCCACTGGTTCGTCTTTGCCCTTTGATAAACATACTCCAGGTGTGTTTGGAGATGGCTGTGGTATTTCACATACGCAGTAACGGCACACATTCAGGTCCAAGTTCTTTTAAAAGTCTTGCAACGACAGCGCCCTCAGGCTTTGGAACGCCGTCCGCCTTCCATTTTCATTCGGTTCAGGAGTCTTCCCTCTCTCCCCTTGGCTTCTCCTCTGACCCCGAGGTCATTCAGAAGGAGCGATTTAATTGTCTAACATTTGCATATTTTCTGAAGACTTTCTGTCAGCGAATGCTAATTTAATTGCATTCTGTTCCTAGCACATGTGTTGTGAGAGCGACACTTTTCAGACCCGTTGCCACGGTGGCACGGCCTCCCACGTCCCCCTCCCAGTGGCAGCAGGGACACCCCAGTGCACGTGTCTGGCCGTCCACATGGGGCCGAGGTGCCCACTGCCCGTCGGATGGGAAGCAGAGCTTTCTGCACTGCCAAGGGCGTTTCCTTAGGCTTCGCTCTTCCGGGGGAAACACGGACCCCGAGGGGAAATAATGGTTTCAAGGCGTCGGTGGCTGACTGTGTTCCAAAGCGTGCCGGGGTCGTTGGACATGCGCCCCTGTGAGATCCTGTTCAGCGGTGTCAGCGACTCAAGCAGTCAGACCACGTTGGTGGAATCCCTCCCAGGACACCGGGTGGGGTCTGGGTGACTGAACACCCGCCCCAGGGGTGCTCACCTACCTGTCCCCCGGGTCAAGAAAGGACAGCAGCTGGGTGGGAGCTTTCGGACAGAGAAAGGCAGGGAGACAGACACTGGAGTCAAAGGGGGAGGCGGGGGAGGCGGGGGAGGCGGGG
Organism: Phyllostomus discolor; assembly: GCF_004126475.2. NCBI lineage: Eukaryota > Metazoa > Chordata > Mammalia > Chiroptera > Phyllostomidae > Phyllostomus > Phyllostomus discolor. The sequence goes on from NC_040908.2 coordinate 76,392,487, forward strand.
GAGGGGGAGAGAGACGGGAGTGCATCATCGTTGGAGAAGACGGAGCTCCCTCTCTGCACAGCTGCGCCTCGGTTGTCCTGTGCTAAAGGCGATTTTTCATTCTCCCTGATAGGGAGATCAATACCAAGTTTTCTTAAAAATGCCTTCTTAAAGGTAACAGGAAAGTCAAACGGAGAAAATGAAAGCCAGAAAGGGACCAGAAAAGTCAGAGTGATGGCTGCAGCCTCCAGTTCCCTGCGAGAAGGAGCCAAGGATCGACCCGCTGTCAGCCTGGAGGACCGCCACGCTCCTTCCGCGTCTCCGGCCCGCCTCTCCCCGCGGCCTGCCCCGCCCCACCCCCAGACCCTGATGCCCCGGCTCCGGAGGAGGGGCCGCTGCCTGCTCTCTGACTGTGGGGACCCGCCCCCCCCCCCCCCCCCCAGCACGGTGAGAAGGGAAGGCGGTGTCCCTGCTGCCCGAGGCTCTCAGGTGATTCCGCAGGAGCCGGAGGGGCCTCTCCCGGCCCCGCGCCCGGGATGAGGGACCGTGGAGCCAGCACCCGCAGGGCCGGCCCCTCCGTGTGTGTCTCCCTCACGCTGACCTTGAAGCCTCCGCGCGGTCACTGAATGTGCATTCGCGCGTGCATCCCCTGGTCTCCCTAGCAACCGCATCAGCCAATCAGGGCCGAGGAGAGGGATTCGGAGTCCGTCTGTTTGCGATGCTTCCACTAGATCAATATGGGCTTTATCGACATCACGGCCCACGCAGCTCTTCGTGGTGGGGGCCGTCCTGTCCACGGGAGGGTGTTTCGCAGCGTCCCCTCTGCGTGTGACAGCCTCACGCACCTCCACACCTCGCTGAGTGCCCACTGCGGGGAGAAATCACTCCTCCTCAGAGACACTGAGCCAGGTCGCGGCCACAGGGGACCAGAGGGGATGGGGCCTGGGGTCGCCTGGGGCTCTGGGGCCGCAGGGCCTGGGTTCCGTGCGCACTGCTAAAAACAGGCCCTCCTGGGTCCCAAGCAAGGGACCCGCCTCTCCAAGCCGCCAAGCTGGGAGGAGAGTGGACGGGGGCCTCCCACCGAAGCCACACGCACCAAGGCCCCCCCGGAGACGGCCAGGGTGTGACAGTGTCAGGACGAGGCCCCGCGTGGCTCTCCTGCATGTGCGTCCGAACAGGGAAAGTGTTGCCGACTCCAGCCAGCCGTCGGCTCCTGCCTCTGGCCGGTGCTGGCTTTGGCCGCGGGCCTGTTCTCTGCATTCCTTCATCCTCGGGGTCCCTGTGCGTCCCTGAGTCCCCGGAGAGGACGGCGCAGCCTGCCCCCGCCGCTCTCGGGGCGCTCATGGAATGCCGCGTGGGAAGCACGTGACAGGAGGCTCAGCACACGGGAAGGGCCCCAGACCCTTCCGCGCGGCTGGCAAACCCTCAGACACCGGCGTCGTCCCGGGGAGCGCGCCGGACGCAGCGCGCACGTGCAGAGAGACTGCGCGGGGGCGGGAGCGAGGAAGCCCGAGTTCCGGAGCGATAAACACGGCTTAACCGGCTGCCAGGAGCGCTTCTGCTCGCGGTCCAGCCTCGGTTAAACGGAGGACGACGTCTCCTTCAGCAGGTTAGGGGTTCGGCTGCCGCCAGGGGACCGGAAGGGGCGCTGTGTACGCGGGAGGCGCAGCGTTTGGCTCGTGGTGTGAGGGAGGGTTTGCTCTGCAGGGCTGATGAGGGCCTCACAAGAGGGTGTGTGTGCATTGTGAGTGTGAGTGTGAGTGTGTGCGTGTGGTGCATTGTTACTCTCATCCAGACAAAGCGCTCGCGCTCAGAGCTGTAACTTCAACAAAGCCTGTAGCTGTGGAAATCGGACTGCGGAGGGGGCGTGTCCACCCCAAACCTACGCTCCCGGTCTTTCCTCGGGGGCTGCCGTTTATCCCACAAAATCCCACGTACCACCCCCAGACTCCATCCTCACGGTGGCTGGGCCACAGGAGGGCAGGCAACGCCCTGGGCGACCGTTCGTGTCTGACCGTTTGGATGAGACTGAGGGTCCCTGGGGACAGGCCCTCTCGTTTTAGAACAGGTCGTGAAGGGGTGGCCCTCCAGCCCACTGTGCAGGGGTCCCCATCCCCCCAGGCCGCAGACCGGTGCCCGTGGGCCCCGTTAGGAACCCGGCTGCACGGCAGGAGGTGGGGGCGGGCACAAGTGAGCAGAGCTTCCTCTCATTATCGCCTGAGCTCCGCCTCCTGTCCCCCCCCACCCCTACGGGGACCCGTCCGTGGAAAAGTCATCCTCCGTGAAACCAGTCCCCGGTGCCAAAAAGGCTGGGGACCACTGCACCACTGCATTGTGCACACACACTCACACACACGCGCACACACACACACTCGGTGTCTGGCACACTGGCTGCATTGCGATGTCTGAGAATCATGTGAAGTCTCAGTGTCTGGCGTGTGTGTGTGTGTGTGTGTGCAGCACTGCACAACTTGGAAACACGTGCTCACCTGGCGAAGGGCACCTGAGGCCGCCTGCCCTTCCCCCACCTGGTCCCCGGGTGCGGGTGCCGGCCGCCCCCACTCCCGAAGCTTCTGTCCATCCCCCGTGGGCACAGGGGAAAGCCCACCCAGGAGACGGCCGAGCTCGTGAGTGAGGGGGTGGCGGTGGAGCGGGAGGGGCTGCGGTGTCGGGAAGGAGCATATGTCACTTTATCGCTGCCTGTCACCCCGCCACGCGGCAGGGCCTCGCACTTAAGACCAGTGACTCATTCAGAGGTTTTCCTGGTAAGACTTCTCGCCGTGCCCGACGGCCCATTTCAGAGCCTGTTGCACACGGGACTCACACCGGCTGCACAGGTTCATGGAGGAAGAGCCAGAACAGCCCTGTTGGCCCAGTCTCCCAGGACGGGCAGGTTTTCGACAGTGAGAGGCCCCAGGGTTCAGGGACGGGGCTCCGGAGCCCGGCCGAGACGCAGCGGGCCATGGTGTGAGTGGCTGCCTGCCCCCGCAGGCCATGGAGTCGGCCGGAGAGGACACCCAGAGGCCTGTCACAGTGTCCCGTGTTCTGTCCCGCCGACCTCTGTGCCCTGAGTGTCCGGGTGTGGGCGTGTGCGTGTCTCAGAGTCACAGACGCTGTGGGCCAGTCCCCTTCCCAGGTCGCTCGGCTGGGGTGACCCTTCGTATTAGCTTTTATTTGGCGGCAAAGGGGGGAGCGGCATCTGGGGTTTTGCTGAGTAGGGGGCCCGCCCCTCTCAGACTCCGCTGCCTCCTAGAGGTAGCGAGGGCTTCGCAGCTTTTATCTGAATGAGGGGGACCAGAGCCCGCGCCCCACTCCCTCCTCCTGGGTTCTCTCGTCCGGGTGAGGGCGTCCCTGCCCGCGTCACCCCAGGCCTGGTGCCCGACAGCTGGTGGCAGCCTCGTGCCCCCGAGCCCGCGGACACTGTCCCTCCCGCCGTGCCAGTCCCCGTCCTGCTCACGGCCGTCGCCCCTCCCCTGCGGGAACCTCGAGGAAGGGCCTTGCCCACGCTGATCGCACCCCCTGGGCTCCTGGCGGCCCCAGGCCTCCCCCCAGCGCCCCGCACAGCCGGGCGTGGCCCTTCCCGGGGGAAACAAACCGTCTCTTCAGCGACAGCCACGGCGGCCTCCCCGAACCCGAGCACTCACACGACCTGCCCCCGACGACACCGTCGGAGTGGAGCAGAGGCCTCCCGCTGGCCGAGGCGCCCCCCGACTGCTGCCTGCTTAGTCTCCGCAGGGGGGGGGGGGGGGGGGAAGCAGGGCTGTGCACGCCGCGCCCACGACTCACCGCGATGCCGAGCGGCCGTCAGGCCTCCAAACGGCGGTCGGTGGCACCTGTGGGCCGTGCGCTGGCCTGAGGACGCCTGTCCCAGAGAGAAAAATGCGTCCGTTTCAAAGACGTTCCACCAGGGAGCGTGCAACACCATAGGCGGCGACAAATTCCTTTCCTCGTTTGTGGAGAAAATAAATTAAAGTAACGAGCGTCGGTAACACGGCTGGAAGCGGGGACACTTCTCCGCGAGAGCCCCCGGGGACGGATCGGCCCCTGGAAGATGCCGTAAATCCGCGCTGGGTCCGAGTTCCGCGACAGATGGCGGCTCGGGCTCATGGGGCTCGTCTCCCTCGTCCCGCAGGAAACCGGCCCCGGCCCCCGCCCCTGCCGCCCGCCGGAGGATCACGGGTCTCACAGAGGCCCGGGTTCCCACAGTCACGTACACACCTGCCCCGGGGGGAGACCTTCACTCGTCTTTTCCTTTGCCAAATCCTGAGCCCCCCGCGCGCCAGGGCAGCAGAAATACCGTGAGTGTGGGGGAGCACCTGCCCCCCGTGATTGGCTGGAGTGATTTCTGGGAAGTGCCGCTTCTGGGCGGGAGACTCGGAGCGGCCCTTCAGGCCTGCTCGCGGGACCGTGTCCGCCAGGAGGCTGTCCGCGCGGCGGCGGTGGGCCCGCCGGCCTGTTTCCCCGCCCCCTCGGGTGCGTCTCCCCCGGGCAGGCGTGTCTATCCATTCCTGGCTGCCTCCTCGGTCATGTGCGAGTGACACTTGTCACCCCGAGGTCTCTCAGCCCGGATCCCGGCTGAGGGGGACCCCGCGAGGACGCGCCCTGGGTGTGCGGTGCGTCCGGGTCAGCCCTCAGCTGCGGGGACCGGGTGGGGCTCCTCCCGGACCGGAGAGGGGGCGTGAGATCCCCGCCCATCGGAAGAGATGAAGAGTCTGAAAAAAATTTCACGTTTTCTAACATCCCCTACGAGTTCTTTTTTAAAAGTTCTAACCGGAAGATGCGTTTTTTGATTTTTTTAGAGGGGGGGAGGAGGGAGGGAGACATCCATTGGTCGCCTCCCCTACGTGCCCTGACTAGGAACCGAACCCTCAACCCTCCGGTGTGCAACCTTCCAACACAGAGAGCCGACAGCCAGGGTGAGATTTTTCTTTTTGCCACGCCTGCCGATTGAACGGAAGGGGAATAGCAATCCCAAGGGGATGATTTATTCATCAGAGCAAGACAATGTCTCTCTAAGGAGGAACACCAGAAGACAATGGGGCGTAGGTATCTTGAGACACCGGGGGCTTGCCCCGAGGGCGGACAAGGAAGAAAGCGGGCAGAGTTGCAGAGGACCCGGCCCCGGGGAGGGACGGCCGCATCACCCCACCCCAGAGAAACGACCTGGAGGATGACTCACCCCCAGAAATCGCCCTGTGTCCCCAGCACGGGACGCCGGACAAGCACACAGCAGGGCACCTCTGCGTGACCCCGCCCGTCTCAGACAGGACACACCAATCTCAACGCCCTCCCCGGGCACCCTCCCCCCAGCTGCGTCCCCCGCGCCCTGGGCCGTCACGCTCACAGACGAACTTGACCTGAGTCTGACGGGGAGGAAAGGGATCCATGGGAGTCTATGGGAGGAGCCGACCCAGACCACTGACCACCGCCCTCTGCCTTCCGTGGAGGGTCAGCTGTGCGGGGGCAGGGTTGGAGTGCTCCGGCATGGTCTGCAGCTGTCCACTGGGTGCCCAGGCTCTGGGGTTTCCCAGGTGGTGCAGGCCAAGGCCAGCCCCCACCGGTGTTCTGCCCAGGGCTGCCCTGCCTGAGCTATAAAGCAGTCTGAGACGGCTGCTACTTGTGCTGGGCTTGGGGATTCCCAGGCAAAGCCAAGCTGTGAGTCTGGGCCGGCTGCTGCCCGTGCTGGGCCTGGGGCTCACCGAGGCCACTGCAGCTTGTCTGAGAGGATGTAGGAAGCTGTGCAGCAGGAGCCGAGACCAGCCATCCGCATGGAAGAGCAGCTTGGGTGGGACCCCAATTGGGTGGGGCAGAGCCTCTGGGGGTCTCCGAAGCAGAAGCGTTAGCCTGGCTGACGGGGTCGCAGCTATGGCACCAGCCTGCCGGCTCTGTGGGGGAGGGTTTAGAAAAGGGACAATAGTCCCTGCCCGCCTTGACGCCAGACACTTCAGTTCCTCCCTGTAGGCCACTGCTGCCTTTCAAGCTGCCGCCCCCCACGTGCTGGAGCTCAGAGGGAGGGAGTCTGAGTGAGTCCGTGTGTGGGTTCTTTAAGAGGAACTGCTTGGGGCTCCAGAAGTCTCTTCCACCGACTCAGCCCCTGCTGGATTTTGCAGCCAGGAGTTGTGGGGACTTGGCTCCCTGGCACTGGAACCCTGGGCTGGGGGCCTGGTGTGGGGCTGGGATGCCGCACTCCCAGGATATCCCTCCTGAATTTTTACCCACCACACGTGGAGGCGGGACCACCCGGTTCAATGTCTGTGCCTCTCCTACCAGTCTGGGTGGATGTTGTTTCTTTAATTCCGTACCTGTCAGACTTCCATTCAGCTCGCTTTCTGGTGGTTCTGAGTGATGGTTGTTGCACAATTTAGTTGCAATTTTGATGTGGTTGTGCAAGGAGGTGAGCCATGTCCGCCCACGCCTCCAACTTGACCAGAAGTCCCTCTATATTTTATATAATATTTATTTGTATAGGAGATACATATGTCACAAGTTACCTAACTAGTTGGGTGAATTTGGTTAGTTCGTAGTTTCTGGCTATTACAAACACTTCTCATATGTCCATTCTGATGCATGAGTTTCGGCTAAAATAGGCGCACCCTCCTCTTGGGCGCATATCGGGGGCAGAGCCGGTGGGTAGCGGGGTGCGCCTGCGTTCACCCCTCTGGACGCTAGCTTCACTTGGCGGTTTTACAAAGTGCTCATTTCAATTTCAACTCATACATTTTCTTTTTAAAATCACTTTCTTGTGCAAACTGATTGCCTATTAGATTTTATTACTTTGTTTTGGTGATATAGATTTTTCTAAAATACAGCTTTGGTTTTCTTTTCTGTTCCACTTTGTACCTCAGTGAGCACTGACCTCTGTTCTCAGGGGCAATCCAACACCCGTTGTGGTAGCTGCCGGAGTCACATGGCCTGGGTTCGGATGCTGGCTCCGACTTGCACTAGCTGTGCGACTCTCTGTGCCACTGAAATGGGTTACAGACAGGGAAGAGGTGTAGAGGAAGGGATTTGCGGGAACACGCCGAGTATCCTTTCTCCATGCAAATCAGGGGTGCTGTATGCCAAGGGCCCGTACGGCCACGTGGGCTCTTAAACCCGCATGGAACATGAAGATGCCACGAAGGAGGGATCTGGGGGAAAATGATAAAAACAGACAAATCAAAAACTTCTTCTGAAGAGTATTTCCGTGGCTCAGAAGTCTCAGAGTCATTCACCCTGGGGTCTGGGACAGAGAAATGACAAGTGTCCAGAATAATGACGGGGCAGGGTGCGTCCTAACTTTGAAATCCATTTCAGCCCCTCACACCCACCTCAAATGACCTTCCGGAAAAGTCAAGCTTCCATGGGTGCTAACCACGGCCCTCCCAGACCCCGAGACACCCCAATCTGTGGGTGTTAACCACGGCCCTCCCAGGCCCCGAGACACCCCGATAGCAGCAGGAAGGCCTCACGAGGAAAGGCAGGAACAACCCGGTTCGCTCAACACGTGGTCACAGCAAGCGGAAGCCCACCCAACCGATGAACTCCCTTCTTCAACAACACGCATGTGAACTGCGTGTGTGTGTGAGAAGACACAGGATCCGATCACAGGCTGGGAACTGCCGCCCTCTCCAGTTTAACCCGCTGTAAACACCTTTCAAACAGCTCTGGTCGGGCAGGAGCCAACCGTGTTCACAGCCCAGCGGCCCGGTGCGACCTCACTGAAGGCCGTGAAAAATCTCTCCAGGCTGTACGCCCTAATGATTAGAATCCCAACGTTATGTGCCTTAGTAATTAGAAAGCAGGAGTAGTGTTTTTTTCCTTTTGACGAGAGGAAAAAAACGCCTTGATGGTGTTTCTGTTACAATGTATCACTTTTCTGCACCGTCTGCTCGCACTGTCTGTCCCTGTCGGGTTCCTCCTCGAAGGGCACACGTGCCCCCCCCCCCCAGGTGCTTACAGCCTTTGGGCGTGCGACGACTCACTTCTGTTTGCTTTTCATTTCTTCACGCAGTGCGTCCGTGGCTCGGCGGGCCGTTGTGAATGGTTTGGAGGTAAATTATGTTGCGGTGCCGCATGGCTTCTGATTGCCCGCACTGAACGAGGTTATTAAAACAGTGGAAATATAAATTGCCATGGCAACAAAAGCATAAATTCATAGCCTGTTTCATAATCTGGGGCTGGAGAAAACCGAACGGCTCCGAACAGCTCGGGCACAGCGGGCCAGGCACGCTTGGCTGCTGAGTCACGTCTCAGTGAAAATGCAGCCACACTCACCGGCGTCAAACCCTGGGTCGTCCGCGAGGACTAGCCTGGGCCACGTGCTGTCCATTTGCCCGCACCGGGAGCCCTGAGGGTCTGCACAGGAAGTCCACGACCCCCACCCTCAGCCCCGCCCCCAGCATGTCCGTGTGTCTGCCGTCAGCACACAGGTCCTGAGACTGGCTCGGCTGATCGGGAAAAATCACCCCCAGAGGCTGTGCCCCGTGGACGTTTTTCAGTGTCTGTCGATCGATTCTGGCCCGGCCACCTAACCTTCAGACGCTTGTGCCAATGCGCCTGGAAGGCAAAAGCCCACAACAGGGCCCACTGGAGCGTGGGCAGGACCAAGACCCCTGGGTGGCTGGGACCCACGTGCACCGCGCCCCAGGTCACCCCCTTTACTCCGAGTCTTTCAAACGCCTGCCAAACGAACACCTGATCCTGGCAAAGGTGTTTATTTGTCCAGGAAACCAGGGCCTTCCCCCAGCGGCAGGTCCCTCCGGGGCATGTGCGTTGCCGCGACGGGAGCACTTCCCTCTCTTCGGCGCTAACACGTCATCGTGTGGGCACGCCACCGGTCACGCTGTGGGAGCAGCCACGCGCCCACGACACAGGAACGCGCCCTGTGCTCCCAAAAGACTTGCTTCCAGCCCCGGCTCTGGGGCTCCCTGTGCGACCCCGAGACAAGCGTCGAAGGTCCTGTCTTGTCCCGCCCTGAACCCTAAGATGGGACGGACTGCAAATGGCCGGGGCCACCTGGAGGGTTGCAGGAGCGGGAACCAGGTCCCCCACACAACGCCTCACCCCCACAGGGCGCCCCGTTCCCGTCAACAGAAGCTTGGAATTCTGTGTGATTCATGGGCGTCGGGGGGAGCGGGGCTGACACTACAGCTGGGCAGAGATGCGTCCTCTCGAGGTGCTCGGTCGCCAGAGAGACATCCGTCCAGAGAGTGTCCCGGTGCCCGAGTTTCTGGGTGACTGACCGCCTCCACCCAAGGACAGGCCCCCCAGGACGATCCATCCCGCGGCCCCGGGCGCACACGTCCCGCTGACCGATGGGACAGGCGGCCCCTCGCGGGACGAGACACTCACAAACGATGTTTGCTCTCTAAAAATATCCCCAGCCGACTGTTTAGTTCAGGGAAAGGGCAGGCCATGGAGGACACGGAGTGAGGAGCCCATTAATTTAGCTTTTATTCAGAAACCGTGTGGCAGTGACGGACGGGCAAACTCGCTTCACTCACTGTGGGTCTCGGCGGCGAGCGCCACCCCCCAGATCGCCTTCCGATGAGGCTGCTCCCGAGGCAGGGCGGGGAGCCGCCCCCCCCAGCAACGCCCAGGCCCCGGGAAACTCCAGCTCGGAGACGCCCGCGCGGCGTCCCCTCGGACTGAATAGGTAGATGGGCCTCGTGGGTCTGAATGACACGCGAAAATCTGCATCGATGTGCTAAACCCTATCGTTTATCAGGTGCGTCCTAAAGGAAAATTTGATTTTAAGAAACCCCGCTCTAATATAATTTCCAGTTGAACTGAGTGAACCAGCAGTGTTAAAAACAATGAATTGCCATTTAGAAGTTTCTTTCGTCGAGTTAATAGGATGATTCCATTTAATACTTTTAATTTCCAAAAAATTAATTTAAACCGAATTATCTCACTTAACTAGGCGTCACAACAGCAGCCAGCCAGCGGAGTCGTTTTCGGAATGAAATGAATATTTATACAACTGCCTGTGGCTTGCATCGGGCTGCGCAAGTGAAGATATTATCCTGTTACCCGTTTACTTCCATTTTCTCGGAAAGGTCAGCACCGAGTCGCTGTTAACCCTTGACGGCTTTGGGGGGGCTGGCTGGCGTTCGGCAGAACCTGGGAACGGAGGGTCGCGCGGTGCTCACACGTGGGTACCAGAGTCCGTCTCACCCAGACCCCGAGTGCTGCGCCCGTCTCGGAGAGACCAGAGAAAGGGCTGGAAATGTCACCCTCCCGCCAGAAATGACTCTTCTTTTTATTTTTTAAAAGATTTTATTTATTTTATTTTTAGAGAGGGAAGGGGGGAGATAGATAGAGAGACATCAATGTACGGTTGCTGGGGGTCATGGTCTGCAACCCAGGCATGTGCCCTGACTGGGAATCGAACCTGCGACACTTTGGTTCGCAGCCCGCGCTCAGTCCACTGAGCTACGCCAGCCAGGGCGAGAAATGACTCTTCCGACAGGGTGTTCCTTGAGGTGTGTTCCGGGAGGAGAACGGGGCGGGGGGGGGGGGGGGAGGCGGGGGGGAGCTGTGTGTCTGTGTCTCACACCCAAACCGCACCACACACACCGGGAAGGCTTCACTGAGCTGTGAACATAAGCGGAGAGGTAATACTGGGTTTGCTTTGACGAGAAGAGTGAGGTAGCTGAGTGTGTCCAGGGCTTATATGCTGCTGGGGCGGGGGGGGGGGGGGGGGTCAGGGGCTCTTTTCTCGCCCACGCAGGTTTTCAAGGCTTTGTTGGGGTGCAGGGCACAGATGGACGGTCCACCAGGTGAACGGACCCGGCCCAGGGCGCAGCCCCCTCTCAGAGCATCCTGCCACCCCCACCCCACCCCCGCAGTCGCTCCCGAGTCCCTCCGCCCCCCTGCTCTGCAAACACCCAGCAGCGACTTCCCGTCTTGTGGGCTCGCCCGTCCGAGCGTCGTGTGTGGGCAGGGGCCCGAGGCCTGCGGTGTCTGGCCCCGGTGTTCAAGGGGCGCCTACGCTGGAGCCCCTCCGTGGACGCCACCCCTTTCTAGCGACAGACAACACGCTCCTGCTCGGACACGGCATGTCCTGCCTGCCCGCTCCCGCCTTGGCGGACACGGGAGTGCTGCGTGTCCACTCGGCACTCTCACGCGTGGCGCCATGAGCACATGTGTGTGCGGGGCTTGCGCAGTGACCCATGTGCTCACAAGCTCGTGGTTTGGCCTTTAAGCAACTTTCTCTCCTCGGATGGTTGCAGAAAGTATTTTTCTCTGCCGTTGTGAGGGGTCCTCACCTGTGCGCCTTAGTTTTCAACTCCTTTTCATTGGCCGCCCACGGCACATTTCTACCCACGACAACAGGGTGAGCGGGAAGGGAATGAACCGCTCCCAAAACCACCTCAGTGGGCGAGTTCCAATTCCGTCCAAGTAGCACTTTCTCAGGTCGGAAGGGGGAGAGATGGTTAGACAGGATTGAAGTCTCGGCTCGCGTGTGTCTCTAAATAATGCGAATCCTCTCAAGTGTCTCCTCCGCGTAATATTTAATTAAAAATATTGTGATGTGCTCATCCGGTTTAGTGACTTCTAATTATCCCCCGACATCGCACGCAACAAAAGGGTGAGTTTTGTACCGCCGTGGGTCTCCGAACTCAATAAGGAGAAATTAGGGAGTGGCAGGAGGGAGATCCTCTTGGCGCAATGACAGGTGAGGCCCTGCCCCTGGGGTGGGGGTTGATGCGGTCCCCGTGAGCAAAGGCAGGGGGCCCTGACTGGAGTGTCCCCGTCCAGGCCCCCCCCGCCCCCCCCCCCCCCCCCCCCCCCCCCCCCCCCCGCCCACTGACAGGCTGCAGGCCAGGGCGGGACAGGGGCCAGGGCAGAGCAGGGCGAGGTGGCTGGACTGAGGATGAGCTAGCTTCCTCCAGGTCAGCAGGGGCCGAGCGTCCAGCCGCCGTCCTGCAGGGCGGATTTGGGCGGGAAGTAGAGGAGGGGCGGGGGCCGGTGAGCGCTGAGGTCTTCCCATCCGACAGACGGGGAGGATGTATTGCCGCGGGGTTAGGGGGTGAGCTCCCCGTGCACCCTGTGCGTCCGGGGATGGAGTGAGAGCGGAGCTGCTGCCCCTCCCCCCGCACCCCGTGCCAGTGGGCGTGGCCACCGGGCCTTTGGGGAGCGCACTGCGAGGAGGGCCGCGGGGACCCTCACAGACCAGTGCCGCTCCTCGGTGACCCCGGCCAGCGCCGTGGCCGGAAGTGCATTTCCCAAATCCGTTGAAATGTGTCACCTTAGAAATGCTTCCGCCTGGCGTGTCCCTTCCGCGTGTCCTTAGCTCCGGATCTACTTTCTGGGCCTTTGGAGAGAGGCGGCCCCTGCCCTTTCTCTGTTGTCTTCCGCTCAGCAAGTGGGTTTTTTATTTTTTCTTCCTCGGCCCAATTAATTTGGCTCAAGGCTTTTATATTTTAATTAAAGTGGCAGTTCTCATAAATATTCATCACACACACAAGTAAGTTTCCGAGGGCAGCAGGCCGTGTGGCGGGAAGGGAAGGGCCGGATCCGCCCCCCTCCCTGCAGGAAGCGCCCGCTCGTGGGTGCAGAGGAGCCCGGCATTCGTGGGTGGGTTCGCCGAGGGGGCGCGGAGGGCCGCCCCTGGGAGGGGGGAGGAGGGGACCCGAGGACACAGACCGAGCGGAGCACCCTCGCCGCCCCGCACCCCTCGCTGCCCAGCTGCCCACTACCTGCGGCCCACCCACGTCGCCAGCCACCCGTGGCTCTGCGCCCCTCGTCCCCCTCAGCGGGCGTGCAACCTACATTTGCACACACGCACACACCTGTCCCCGGCATCGGGGTTCTTGGGTCCCCGGGAAGGAATGGAGAGGAGAACCCAGAGAAAACCCACCGCGGGCCGCAGATTCGCTGGCTCCGGCCGCCTTGCCGGACGCGGACGTGCGCTCCGGCCGACGCCGGCGGCGTCAGCAGCTCCGGGGAAGCAGGCTGCTCCGACACGGCGCCCACGCCCGTGGGGCGGGAGGCCTGCGCTCATGTGGCCGCGGCTGATCCAGCCAGAGTGGCCGCGACAGACCGCTGGCCGCGTGCCAGACGCGCCGTCCCGTCGCTGCAGGAGGGAGAGAGCGGCACCTGCAGTGTCTCGGGGGAAGGGACTTTTCCTTTTCCCGCGGGAAACGCGACAGCGATCCTCGGAAACAGCCCGGCAGGCGGACCTCTCCGGCCGGCAGGGGGCACCCTTCATGGGTCAGGACTGAGCAGCGGGCAGCGCGGCCTGGGCCACCGGGGCTCTGCCTGCACGCGCGGTTTTCAAAGGGCGACAGGCCCTCGGCAACGCACCGGGTGACTCCGGAGGCGCACCCGCGCTCACACTCACACACGCACACACATGCACACTCACGCACTCTGATGCACACGCACGTGAGCGCAATTTAGCGAGTACCCGTGGAGACGAAACCTGGCGGGGAGGGCGCTGTCAGAGGCGGCAAAGAAAATGCAACAACGTACCCCCCCCTCGTGTGTTCCTTGCTGCTGCTTCAGGTATTTCCATCACGGACCTTGTGGTGTCTCCTAATCACCTGGAAACATTGATTTATTTTGTTGTTCCCCGTTCCGGTGAAGACAAGGGCAGCATTTATATTACAAATCGCTGCTTCCGTGCTCGGCATCCCACCCAGGACTCACAACCCGCTGTTTCTTCCCGTCTTCATAGCGTCCCTACAAAGTGGGGGGACTGCTGCAGAGTCCCCTCCTACCGACCGGGAAACAGGCTGGGGGGGCGGGGACAGCCACCTACAGGCGCGCCGCGGGTCTCGAACCCTGTCCTTGCGGCCCGAGGACGCTCCACGCCAGCCCAGTGCGGGGCCGTGGTCCCGGGCGCACACCTTTCTGACTCACTCACTCCGCTCTCCGGTGTTTGACAGGCGGCACCGAGAAAAACCGGGCTGCACGTTTAGGATCATTTCCAGGAGGAAAACATTTCCTTGGACCGTAAGGACCTTAGGCTCCTTTCGTCGTTTTACCGTTTTCAGTGTCAGTAACTGGAGAGGGAATTCCTGTTCATTTTCCCAAATGGATGGCATTTTTGTAAAAACAGTAATGTACTCTTTCTCACCGCAGCTGGCTGCTGGGGTTCTTGCCGCCCCACCCCCAGTCTTTGGACGGGACTGCCTGATGTTGCGGCCCTTCTTGGAATAGTGACCTGCACATTCCGTCAGCAACGCTCAGCCTGGAGTGGGGGCATTGTCCTCCCATCAGGGATTCTGGGAGCCAGAGGTACTGACTGATCTATGATTAAATTAAGTATTTGAGAGAGTCCCCCGTGTGCCAGATGGGGGGGGGGGGGTCAAAGGAACTCCGTCCCCAGAGCCACCACCGGAGGGCGCCCGTGAAATCCTTTCCCCTGGAGACAGGTGCACAGGTGACTGCGGTGTTTCCACCACTTAAGTCCCGCGCCTGCTGCTGTGACTTGGGTAACATGGGGAGGGGCAGTCACAGAGCCCTTTCGGCGTCAGAGTGTCGTGGTTGATGTCAGGGTCTCATGGGGACCCGGGACAGGTGAGGAGGGTAGGCTTACAGGCGAGTCACCCCCAAATCTCCAACTCCACAGTGAGACGATCGCGTGCAAGCACCTTTACCGGCATTGTAAAAGCAAACCGAAACCATTTCTCTTTGACAGGAAATCTCCGTGTTAACAGAACGTATATGAAGTCAGACGTGACACCCCCCTTCTCCCCTGAAATCCTGCCCGCCCCGAACCTGACAGGTGATACTTGGACACCGATGTCCCCACACAGCAGCTCGGGAACACCGGAGGCTGGAAGGTGCTTCGGAAGTGACGGGCTCATCTCTCACTACCTCGGTGTAAATAACACGACAGGCCTTATTAAAAATGCAGCCGCGCATGGATACGTATATGCAAATCATGTTTCCAGAAAATAAATTGGGAAATTAAACTCATCAGTTCAACCCTGAGCTAAAAATCGCATGATTAATCCTTACCGTGTTTTCCTTTAAGCCACGCGCCGCCTATCAAAAATTTGCATCTGATAGGTGGCTAAGTGAATTGCTTTAGGAAAGCAATACTTTTAATTTCACATGTTTTGCCACTTCTGCATGACGGATCGGCAATTTCCTCCCTCTCGTCCAGGTGCTTTTATGTAGAGTAGCTCCTTTGCCCCCTGACAAATGATGCCACTCGCGTCCTGCCTTCTTGCAAACGGCCCATCCTTCATCATTATCGCGGGCTTCGGATGTGGCGAGGTAGTTCATTGTATCGCCGGCAAGGTTTGCGGACCCCGTAACAATGAGTGTCTCTCTCATTACGGGTGTGGGTCACCCTCGCTTTCTCCAGCGACCGAGCACTCTCAGCAGCTCTGGTGACACGGCCGCGCAATTCGAGGCGTCACCCAGAAGCGAGCAGGGCACAGAGGAACCGCTCACGCGCGTAGGAGCCACGGGAAACCGCAGGAAGAACTGGCGAGGCTAAACGCAGCCCAGACTCCCGCAGTCTGGTTTCAAGTGGCGGGAGCCTCCTGCGGTAACATCGTGGCGAGCCCTTCAACTGTATTAGGTCCCCAGGAAAGCGAATTACAACTCTGGGTTTCTGTGGTTACTTGCGCTGGGGATTTTCGGTGCGTCTTGGGGTTTGCGGGCTGTGCGGCGCCTGCAGGTGGGCTGGGCCGACGCGGGGAGGGCGGTGCAGGAGAGGCGTGTCGCCCCGCCGTCCCACCCACCAGGGGGCGCGGCACCCCTTTGACTTGGGTGTTCAGCTGTGTGGCGGTCCCATCCGTTTGGAGGGAGCGTTCGCTGCATCTTCGGAGAAGGCCGCCGGCGACTTGGAAAACTCTGGAGGCGGAAGCCGAGGTTCTTCGAAGGGCCGCCGGGGCAGCCGCGTTTCAGTGCCGGCGCCTGCAGAGATTGCGCGCGGCCTAAGACGGCGGGGTCCTCTGGGCGGGGTCGTCCAACCACGTGGTTGCTCCGAGGGGGGTCTTTGTCCGTCTTCCGCGTGCGCAGCTGGGGCTTCGGAGAGAGCGAGCGCCCCGCTCCGTTCTCTTCGGCCCGTGATCCCTGCGTGCGCGGGGTGGTGAGAGCCAACGCGGGTGACGAAGTCGGAGCAGCGCGGAGCCCCATGGGGTCTGGTGGGGATGCTGCTTCTCCTCCTCCTCCTCCTCCTTCTCATCCTCCTCCTCCTCCCTCCTTTGACATCAGTCCCTGCACTGGTTTGATGTCAACAAACTCCTTCATCTTCTTCTTGTCTGGGAAGCTCCCTGTCTCTCCTGGGACTTGAACTGGTGGCCCAGCGCGGGGGGAAGCAGCCTTGGTCGTGGGCTCCTGCAGCTCATCACCTTGACCGTTCACACCACTCCCGTCCGGACCCACGTGTTTCCCACGGGTGATCAGTCAGGAGCCAGGCTACCTGGCCTCCCGTACAGGTGACTCCCTGCTTTTCTCCTGTGGCTTTTAGGATTCTGTCCTTGTCTCTGACCCTTGTCGTTTTAGTGAGGACGCGTCCCGGTGGGCGCCTCTCTGGGCCCAGCTTGGTCGGGACTCTCCGAGCTTCCTGGACTCGGGTGTCTTTCTCCCTCCCGCAGTCAGGGACGTTCTCAGCCAGCGTTTTCTCAGATCGGCTCTCCACCCCTGGCTTCTGGCGTCCCCAGGATGCGGATGCCGTGACGCCTCCTGTCGTCCCAAAGGCTTGTGAGCTCTGTCCACTTTTAAAAAGCTCTTTCTTCCTTTTGCCGCCCTGCCCGGGTTTTCTTCAACCTCGTCTTCCGAATCCTCTGCCTCCTCCAGCCCACTGCTCATTTCCCCCAGTGTGTGACTTATCTCAGCTACCGCAGTCTTTATTTCCGACTGCTCCTTTCTGGTGGTCTTTTCTCACGCTGCCGAGGGTCCCGATAACCATCACTCCACACTCTCTATCTGACAAAGTCCTTGGCTCCATTGCATCGAGCTCTTCTGGAGAATTCTCCTGTTCTTTCATCTGGGGTCTGTCTCTTGGTTTTCCCTTTTCGGCTGCTTCTCTGTGTCTCCTTCTGCGTGACAGGCAGGTCTGCGAGGTCCTGGTGCAGGCCTGGGTCACACCCTGCCCGCCGCTGGCCCTGGGCAGCCTCTGTGGAGTGTCCGTGATCCCCGGCACGGGGCTCCCTGGGGCGGGCCTGGGGCGGTGCGGAAGGAGCCAGGCCGTGCACCAAGGCCGGCCTTTCCCAGCACCGGCCCCGGGGAAAGTCAGCGGGACTCTCAGAGCCCCCAGCCACCTGCCTCCGCCCGCCGGCCTCCCGCGGGTCGGTCAGTGAGAGTCTCAAAGCGGCTGCCCCCTCCCCGCCCCGGCAGCTGGGCTTGAGCTCTACACTCGGGGCGGGGCGGCTGCTTCCCCTGGGGCCGGTGCCCCCTGGAGAGGGGGGCTCTGCCGAGAGGGCTCCGTACGTGAAACTGGTAGAACATCCTTCGTACAGCCTGGATGGGATGGGACGTCTCCACGGGGAAGAAGAAGCAGGGACTTTGCACCCTGGGAAGGGAAGGACCGGGCTAACTGGATGCTTTCCAGCTTTGAAGAAACAAGGACCTCTCCTGCATTGCACACACACACAGACTCACACACACACGTGCATGCACACTCATACACACATGCATGCTCACACACACACAGTTACCAGACTGGGGGGCCCATCGGTCCGCTGGAGCCCGACAGGCCGTGAACAGGAGTGTGCAGCCGAGAAAGCAAAGATTTACCGAGGAGACAGTGCCCGGAGCCGCAGGTGTGCTGGCGCTCGGAGACCAGCCCCCGGAGGGCTTGCAGGGGACGGGTTGTGGGGGGCAGAGACCGCTGATCATGGTGACTCAGGGAGCAGGGGGCTGGCTGGCGAGAGGGGGGGCTGGTTGGTCACTGCACCTGGTCCCGACTCCGCCCGAGTCGCTCTGCCCGATCTCGAGAGGACTGGTTCCGTGGGGTCGCTCCGCGTTCCTGGGTCCAGAGCTGGAGCCCATCCGAGACCAAGAGGCTGTTTGCAGTGTGACCAGCAACCCCGTCTCTGCGGGGGACAGCCCGGGCCCCGCTCCCTGGACCACTGGAGGCTGCCACCAGGACCCACTGTCCTGAGGGCTCCACGGTGAGACTCGGGAGAGGGGGCAGGGTGCACCGGCGGGGGGAGCCATGTGAGGCCAGAGGGAGTCACAGGGAAAAAATAAAATAAAATAAAATGCAAGCCCGGAGTACAGAAGGCGAGTTCCTGCACAACCGGGACACGGGGCGTCTCTGAGCCGCACGGACTAGGGACGTCTGAGGATCCGTCTCACTTCGCACTCACGCCCATCTCCATATTCATACAGGCACATGCATATTCACAGTTATTTGCTCGGTGAATATTTACCGGCTGCGCGAGCCAAGGAGGAGGCGGTGAGCTCTGGGGAAAGTCGGATCTAAGCGTAGTGACAGCACCCCCTTGCACCGAGAGAACACTTCAATGTTTCAGGCTCCTTTTGCTACCCTTGCTGTGGACGATTTCTGTTGCTCTCGGTTAACTGGTTGCTTCCTGTGGCTTTTCCGTAACGATCTCAAGGCTGGAAGTGGCCAAGAGTGGGGGGGCCCAGCCCCCAGAGTTCGTTCCTCCCCCTCCCCCGCTGCACCTGCTGGTGTTCAGGCCCCAGAGGGGCCCGTGTGCCCAGCGGAACCTCATGCCCTTAACCAGGCCGCAAATGTGGCAGGGCGGCCCCCGCCCCGCAAGGAATGTGATAATGAAATAGTCGTACTGTTTCTCCTCTTCCTCCACTCCCTAAAGAAAATCCCTGCTTCCCTGTCGTCTCTCACGGGGGGCCGAGCCTAGCAGAGGGTCCCCTGCATGTGTCCAATAGACAGGAATGTCCCATCATTCCCTTCTTGTCCCTGCCCCTCCCCCCAGCCCCCCACGACCACAGGCCTCTCCCGCCTCTACCGCCCTGAGTGTGTGCTCAGCACCTGCTACTTTGTCCCCTTTTCTCTGTATCCCCTCGGGCTCTGGCAGTTGCCAGTCTGTGGGGAGAGAGCTGCAGGGAGAAGAGAGTTTCCGTGACGCCCTCTCAGAGCCGTCACCGTCACCTGTCACCTTTCATCGCCAGGCAAAGTGAATTAAACACGCAGCGGATGCATAATCCCAGCCGCGGCGGGAAGCCGCCGCGAGGAGCTCTAATAAATGCCAGCCTGGGGGACGGGGCTTTATCAGGCGGCAATATTCATAGCCTGATCGTCCTAGGAAGGCTTTTATACTTTCAAATGTTTCCAATTAATATCTCGGAGGCTGCGGATCGCGCGGCAGACTTCGGGGAGCGAAGCCGTGGGAAACACCCATCGCTGGAGCCCCCCCCCCCCCCTTCAGACGAAAGTGTTCAAGGTGCTCCCTCTGTGTGTCCGAAGGCCGAGACCGCTGGGCGGAGTGGGGGGGCCCTGTCCCGTGGAGTCCCCTGGGGGTCTCCCGCGCAGCTTCCAGGAGATTTCCAGAGGCCGCACAGTTCCGCGGAAGGAGAGAATTCGTTAGAATTGTGTCAGGCAAACCCCGATGAGAAAGGGAGCACCTTTAAGCAAAGCAAATCGCTGACCTGCACTGGCTTCCCTGGCCCCGGGGCCAGGGGGTGGCCTGGGTCCACTGTCCCAGGGGGTTGTGTGGGAGGGTCCTTTCCCTGTAACCAGAGAGGGCGCCGCCTACCCCCCCCCCCCCCAGACTGTGAGCATTGTCCCTCTGGAAGGCCTGACACACAGAGAAGGGGGACTGTGGCACCCCGCCCGCCAGCACCCCTCGGGCTGGGTGTCGGCCGGCGGTCAGTGGGGTGACAGCAGCCTCTGGGAACGGGGAGGTGGGAGCAGCACCCCCGCACGGAACCGCAGGGACGGGGAGGTGACCCAGGGCCGGTGTGTGACTGGTTCTGGCCACTCTGCCGCAGGCAGGCGCTCCATCCGTGGCGCTCCATCCGTGGCCCTCCTCCCCTCCACGAGGAGCAAGGGTCGGAGGAAGAAACGGGTGAGCAGGTGAAGAACTCGGCACACCTGAGCAGGTTTCATCACCGCAGGGCTTTTTCCGAGTCCTCGGCGTCTCACCCGCCCATGAGGCCCCAGGCCCAGCATGGGTGTGGAAGCGGGCTGGCTCGCCCAGGCCGCCGCCCCCCGGATCTCTCTCCCCCACCTAAACCACCGTGTCTCGCTCCACTCAGCAGTCAGCCCGAGTGACTCTCTTCAAGGACCGAACACAGTGACTTCTCCAAGACCCAGGGTCGTGTGGGTGTCACACCCGAGTCGGGACCTGGCCCTTGTCCTCTCTGGCCGTGCGCCTGGTCCAAGGACGCCACCCCGGGGCGCTGGTCCCGTTCCATCCCGGTGATTGGCAGGGGAACCTTTCTCTTCTTCTTCTTCTCCTCCTCGTTTTTTTACGCACAGCCTTGCATGTGAGAGCACAACAAAGCTTTGAAGGCACCCGAGGGTGCTCCGGCGTTTGTCCTGAGGATAATGGCGGCGGCGGCCACGCCGACCTCGGCGCTCAGCTACGGGCCTCCTTCTGGGCCGGAGCGGGAGCCAGTGACCCAGAGATGAACGCTGTCCTTGGTGCGGGAGGCACGAGACTCGGGGGACACTCGGAGGATAACTAGAAACTGCACACACAGACCCACAGCGGCGCCCTCTGGGGAGTCGGGGGGCAGGGGGGGCTCACAGTCCCACGCACACGAGAACCCAGCACGGACCCTTCTATTGCTCATTATCTCCATAACGGGCGCCTTGGTCCTAAGAGCTGTAATTAATTACAAAGTGATGACAAACGGCCAAGGAAAAGCCAGTGGCCGTGATCCCCAGCTGACAGCTGATGGTGACTCGAGGGCCTCTTGTCACCGCAGGGCTGGCTGATGCGGGAGACAGCCATACCCGTCCCCCGCCCCCCACCCTGGAGCCTCCAGGAGAAGTGACCGGACATGCAGAACAACTTCAGGAAAGCGTGCCCCAGGGGACAGTCCCACACGGGGTGGGCGCTGGGAGTTGGGGGAGCTTCCCTCTCCACGCGGCCACTTTTTCCCCTGAGCTGCGCACGTGTGGCCGAGCCCCACCCCTCGGTGCCCAGCACACGGACCACATACCCAGGCGCAGGGCAGGGGCTGATGAACCCCCTTCACGTCATTGCCAGGCTCGACCTGAGCAACATGCGGGATCACAGCGCGGCAGGAAAAGAGCGGGAAGCCACGCCCCCACACCCGAGGGGAAAGGAAACACCCCCACACCCGGCGCCCACACCCGGCCCCCGGCACACTTCCTCAGCCATCCCGCCGCTCCCGGGACAGGGAGGGGCTGGGCGAGCGTGCCGTGCCCCCGGCACGGGCGGCTTCTAACACCGACCTTCCCCGAGAGCGCGTGTCTGCTCCGGAACTGGGGCCGGAAAAGGGGGAGAGGACTCCTCCCCATCGGCTGTAAGCAGCGCAGCCCCGGCGGGGGGCGGGGGGGTCTGTGGGAGAGGATGCCCCCCTCTCTGACAACTCGGGGGGCGGCGCCCAGCCAACGGGCTGAGCTCCTGTGAGACGCTCAGAGAGGCAGGCGAGCGGGGAGTCCTGTGTTTGCCCCGCCTCCCTACCCCGGGGGCTCGGAGTCTGCTGTTCCTGGAGAATCTGCCGCCGGCGAACCTCACTCGGGGCGGACGATGCCCGGTCCCGTGGGAGGTGCGAGGGTCACCGGGTCAGGGAACGAAGAGGCTTGTGGGTACCGAAGTTAGGATGGAGGCACTTTTAAACGGAATGCGATCTGTGTGTAAGTGATAGTGATGACAAGAGTCACAGTCCCCAAAGCAAGTAGTTCTGATCCCCCCCCCCCCCCAGAGCACCACACGCCCTGCCCCTGGACTTATCAGGGCGTCTCCATGGAGACGCAGAGCAGACTCTGCGGGTCCCCTGTGACTCGGACTTTGTCAGCCTCAGTTTTCTATTCAAAACCCAGGCTCCTTCGCCCACCCTTTGGGGCCATGATTAAGGTCACGGGTTCTGGAGCCAGATGCCCTGTGTCTGACCCGCCTCTGCCCCCTGCTGGCTGTGCACCTGCGGCCACACGCCCCGTGCACCTGGGCCTTCTGCCCCATGCACCTGCGGCCACATGCCCCGTGCGCCTGGGGCCTCCTGCCCTCCACACCTGCAGCCTCATGCCCCGTGCACCTGCAGCCTCGTGTCCCGTGCACCTGGGGCCTCCTGCCCTCCACACCTGCAGCCTCATGCCCCGTGCACCTGGGCCTCATGCCCTCCATACCTGCGGCCACACGCCCCGTGCACCTGGGCCTCATGCCCTCCACACCTGCAGCCACCTTCCCTCCACACCTGGAGCCTCGTGCCCCGTGCACCTGCGGCTACATGCCCCGTGCACCTGCAGCCACCTTCCCTCCACACCTGGAGCCTCGTGCCCCGTGCACCTGCGGCTACATGCCCCGTGCACCTGCAGCCACCTTCCCTCCACACCTGCAGCCTCACGCCCTGTGCACCTGCGGCCACGGGCTCTGAGCCTCTGGGCCCCTGTGTGTCCGTTTGTTAAGTGGGGGTGATGATAACGCCGCCCTCACCTGTGTCGTCAGGACCAAAGGAGCCACCATCCGCAAAGCGCTCCGGTGGCGCCTGGATGCAGAGGAGGCGTCGAGTGAAGATGGGCTTCCCCGTCCAAGTGCCGCTCCTGGCCGTCCCCCCGGCCCTTCTCCCAAGAAACACACGGGTGCTGATCCGCCCTCCGGCGCCGAGGGGGCCGTGTACTCGGGACCCGTGTTCACTTCCTACCGCTGCTCTACTGAGCCTCCGCACCCAGCAGCTTGAGGAACCCCACAGATCCGCCCCCCAATCGTTCTGGAGCCGGGAAGGCATGGTGCCCCAGGGCTGGCTCCTCCCGGGGGTCTGGGGGCAGTTCCGTTTCCGAGCGTCTCCAGACTCCAGAGGCCACCCGCATGCCTTGGCTCTTGTCTTGTCATCGTTGCGACTTCTGCACCCCCCCTCACACACCTCTGACTCCGAATCCCCCCCTTACAAGGACCCTTGTGACCGCTGGCCCCACCTGCGTAGGGTATGGCCCACCTCACGGTGCTCGGTGTAACCCCCCCTGCAAAGTCCCACCTCCCGTGTCAGGGCACACAGCCTCAGGGGGCGGGGGTTCGGATGCGGCCATCTTCGGGGGGATGTCGTTCCGCATTTCCAAGCCCCCAGTCCCACCCTCCTCTCCTGGACCCGCTCCCCTCTCCTCCGGTCTCCCTCCTCCCACGAAACAGCAGCCGCTTTACTCAAAACACACGGGGTGATGAAAAAACGGCTGTAACTCTAATAAATTTCTCAAAGTCACGGCACCCTTGCTTGGCACTGTGGAAAGTGCCGATTAAGCAAATGCATGTTTACAAAAGAAAAAAAAGGAATAAACAGATGTCTCTCATTAGCAAAAGAAGGGCTTTCATTTCACCCAACTTTAATTTTCTTCCTTAATGCTCATCAATAGATGTGGTAACATAAAGCCCTCAGCCCCAAATAACTGCACTTTGCAAGTCCCCAGACACAAGGAACCCTGTGGAGCTGAGACGAAGGACAGGTCAGCTTGGCTGGGCGCTGGGCACTGGGCCAGGAGAGGCTGCGGTCCGGAACGTGCTCAGGGATTCCTCCCGACACACATCCCAAGAGGACGATCTCCCTAAAGGAGACTCGGTCGCCTCATCTGGGGTTAGAAGGGCAGCAAGAGCCAGCACTGACCTTGACCCAACCCTGCATCCACCGCCCTGTCTGTGCCTGGTCACTGTGCTCAGGAAAACTGGTCACAGAGGTGAGGTCAAGTCCACTGGCCAGGAGGGCCTCCCGAGCCTTCCCTCTTGCACTGTCCATTACTTCTAGCACCGCTGAGCCATCCCATGATGAGGCCCCTAGCAAAGGTATGGGGTTCCCCCAACTCCTCAGAGACCCACATGGGCATCCAGCACCCCGCCATGAGGTCCGGAGCGGTCAGTCTGGCGTCGGGACAGACTGGACCTGAGGGCTACTATGTCCATCTTCCCAGAGCCTGTAAATTGCCCTTATGGCCGAGGGCACCAATTAGGCTTCCAGTCTCATTTCATGCAACTGGCAGAGCCAGTGGGAGTGGGCCGTGATCTGAGGGCCGCAGGTGGCCAGCATGCGTCCAGCGTGCGTGGCTGGGGCCCATCGCCGGCCCCGGGAGGCCGCCGCAGCCTCTGGGCCTCCAGTGGTCACGCATTGCCGAGTATTTCGGGTTTGCAAAGCCTCCCGAACGGTGTGGCATCTCTGCTGTGCTGACGGGCGAGGAGGTTCTGTCCGTCTGGCCTCTGGGGGTGGTGCTGACACGGAAGCAGGTGCGTGCGCAGGTCACAGGGGGTGGGGGCGGGCACAGGCTGCAGGGGGCAATGGGGAGGAAAGCTGGGTGGGGCCAGGGGTCCGCCACACGGCGTGGGAGTCCACGGGCAGAGGTGGCCCGTTAGAGGCACTGTCCAGCGCCGGACAGAGCTGACCAGACCCTGTGTCCCACTGTCCCCTGCCCGGTCCCTGGCTGGCTGTCTGGGGAGAGTGAACAGCAAGGCAGACCCAGGAGACAGCAGGGGGGCCTGCCAGCCGGCTGGACAGCTCGTAGCTGCGCGTCCGCCCGTGGACATGCACGCAGCACGGCTGACGCAGAAGGGCACCCACGACGGGCTTCCTCCCGCCCCCAAGCCGGGCCCCCTTTCTCCGGGAGTCTGTCACTGCAGGTGCAGACCCCCTCCACACATCGGTTCACGCACGGGCTCCTTCGCACACTTGACAGACGTTTGCAGGGCCGTGACTCTCGCCACCCCGGCGCCAGGGGCACCATCACTGCTTCCCAAGGGTTACACTCGGGTGGGAAGGGAGGCCGCTAGCCAGGGCTCACCGGGGGGACAGCTGCGCATACAGGGGTCGCAGGGCACTGGGGTGAGCAGCAGGGGACAAGCTCCCAGCCTCTCGGGCAGGGAATGACCTTCTGGGGACATGCAAAACCAGCCTGTCCGACTGACCACCGCACTGGTCGGGGTTCCGGGTCACTGAAAACACGCGGCGTTGCCCCCGCCGTGCACACGAACGCCGAACCCAGGGCCCGCGACTGCCGACTGAGCCGGGTCTCATTTGAGTTTCGGGGGGGCTCGGGTTGGGACAAGCAGACTCCTTCTCCCCTGGGGCCTCTGCGTCGGCCGGCTGCGGGCCGCTGGCAGGAGAAACCGGGGGCCCCGGGGTCACAGGTTCCATGTGAGACCCCCCCAGAGCCACAGCAAGAAGAGACACCAGGGAGAGGAACGGAAAGGACCGGCAGAGGGGGCAGCCAGAATGAAATAACAAAAATAACAGCCTAAACTTGGATGCTTAATTACAAGCCAAGCCCTGATCTACCCATGAGGCAGTAAGACATTTAGTGGTGGGTGCCAATCATAACGGATGCTATTATTATCCCTATGTTCTCCGCGAGGGGACGGAAGCCGTTGGAAAATGGAGGAGAAACAGAGAGAGGCACGTTGGGGGAACGGGGAGCGGGGGGAGGGAGGGAGGGAGGGAGGGAGGGACAGGCCTTCAGCACCACGGACAGCGGCCGCGCGCTGTTCCTGCCGCCAACCGGAGCTGCAGAAGGTGACCCCTGGTGCAGAGGGAGGGGCGTCTGGGCTCTCCCAGGTGGGCCCTGTGGAGGCACCCCAACAGGAGAAGGAGGCTGCACCCCTCTTCCCCAGCCCCGGCCACCCAGGTGTGTGCTGCGTTGGTTGGTTAACTGGCAGGCGGACCGCCCTGCTCCCTGCGTGGGCCTCAGGCGTGGCTGGGGTCTCGTGCTCATGGTGTTTGCAGAGCCCCTCAGTTGAGTCTCCAAAGGACACACAGTTGGTGTCTCTAGGCTACTTGTGTCACCAACGGGCTGTCCGGCGACTGGAGAAACGCCAGCCCAGGAGGACGTGTCACGGGTCGCCGCTCCCATCGGCAGTGCCGCTGGGGCCCCGCTGCGGAGAGAGGGGTCCCACAGCAGAGGGGAACTCGGGTGGGCTTCACACCAGCAGCCCCCCAGTGCAGACAACACGACCAGCAGGTGCTGACGGAGCGGCCACCTTGTCTTTTCATCGCTCCAAGAGCACGAGAGCGTCAGGGTGGGAACTCGTTCGCCCCCTCCTGGACCAACAAACGGAGCACCACGCCCGTGTGAGCACCTCGGGGAGGGGGGGTGCACGTGTTACAGACCAGATGGGGGGCGCTGAACGATAGAAAAGACCCCCTTTTCCTCCGGGGGCTCCTCCCCACCTGCTGGGTTCGATTTGCCTGAGGAAAGACGTCTCTGAATACCAGAGACCAGTGAAAAGGAAAGGCATCTGTTGTTTATTTGAAATGACACAAACTCAAGTTCCCCACAAAGGTGCACAGTCCCCCAGCACCTCCACGTGGCGAAGGGAGCCCTTCCAAAGCCTCGTGGTCCCAACCAAGACACCAAAGCCACGTGGTCCCCAAAAGAGAGGCACCCAATGGCTGCTGTGCCTCCCTTTAAATCCCTGCGCCAATCTCCCTCTGCAGCCCCATTTCCGGCTCCTCCCACGATCGGCCACAGTTGCCCGCATTCTGGGCAGGCGTGGCCCTGTGGTGTGGGGCCAACCATCTCCAAGCTCTTCTGGACCCCGTTACAAACCCCCATTTGGGCCCCCCCTCTTGGCTGCACCCTGTGACACTCGGAGGGACGATGGTGGCTGCCCTGGTGGCACGAGGGGACCCCCCCCCCCACTGTGGGAGTGCCGTTTGCACGGCCACCTTCTGTCCTCCTCCAGGCGCAATCTCCGCTGCTACCCTTCGAGATGCAGGGCAGGTCGCCCGAGCCCGCTGCCTACGTGTGTCTGCCCCCTTCATCTCTCTCAGGGGAAACGGTGACTTAAACACACCCAGGCCCCCCCCATCACGTCTGCAGGCCGGGGGCCCGCCCCGTGCGAGCCCCCCGCTGCTAACACGGATGCTGGGCGGCTCAGCCCCGGCGCCCCCTTGGAGGGCTGTCTTAAACACAGAGAGAATCCTTGCCGGCAGCATCTGTAACGCTCAGCAAATGTCCTCAAATCGCCCCCTCAGGAGCGCCTGCGGGGTCACCGGCTGATTTCCCATCTGCGCGGAGTCACTGACGCACTTCTGTCTCCGGTTACAAATGAACTCGGGGCCTTTGGAAGTCTCCCCCATCATCTGTGAGCCGGAGAGCGCCATGAATGCCAATCTGCCGATAGCCACAAATAACCCCAGGGCTCTTAGAACACGCGGGCCGGCAGCTGGGGACATCTGGTCTACCAGCGTCCCGCCCGCACGCGGGCTCAGCTGTGGCGGAGGCTGCGCTCTGCTGCCGGGGGCGCGGGGGTTTCCTGCGCGCGCTTGTCTTGCCGCTGGAGTCAGACGCAGTTAACTCGATCCGCGGGGTTATTGTTCTGAGGCTGCGCTGTCTCCACCTCATATTCCTACCTCGGCCTCTCCCGTGGCAGGAGCGCGATATTAATTTCTAGCTCGGAGAGGCAGGGCGCCCGCAGCGCCGTGAAGGAGAGGAGAGAAATCAGAGGCGCGCCCGCTGAGCGCTCCCCCGGCAGCGCTCCCTGCCCCGCCCGCCGCACCCCGGCCGCAGAGCAAATACCGCGGGCGCGGGTGGAATTCCGTAACTAATCGCTTAAGTGGCGGGATGGTGGGGTTCTCGGCAGGTCTCATCCAGGACGCGCGTCCCCTCCGTCTCCTCCGCCAGGCCCGCCCCTCCCGTCTGTGCGCCCTGAGCCACGCAGGCGCCGGCCTCGGAGAACCCGGGATCCAGCAGGAGGCGCCCTCCCTCCACGCGAGGAAGGGCCGCTGCAGTCCTCCCCTCCCTTGGCTTCGGCTGAGCCCAGGTGCAGGCCCCTGCCGCAGCTGCCGCTGCCAGGGACTGTGCCACCTTGTCCACGCGAACTCGGAGACTCCCGGAGCGCTGGGGTCCGCCCCCTGCTCAGGCAGCGCAGGAGGGGAGGCCTATGGCGAGCTGCTGTCCTGCTTCTCGGAGGGACACAGATTTCTGTGGGCTGGCGGCCACTCGAGCCTGGGTCCAGCCCTGTCCGCACGGCTGGTCCGCTGCTGCAGACCCACAGTGAGAAAGGAGAAACCCTCGCCCCTGGGCGGTGCGTCCCCATCCCACGCGCTTGCCGTGAGCCTGGGGTGGGCGCCGGGCGCTGTGCTCGGGCTGCCATCCTCGCCCGGCCTCCCCAGTCCAGGCAGAAACTGACGTCACACAGTCTGATTTCTAAAGAAAAATAAGGAAAAAATAAGAATTCATGTGGTTTTGTTTCTTACACTTTACTTCTTCTTTTCCTTTGTTGTCTCTCCCCTTCCGAGCCCCCACAGGGACGCCGGTGAAACCTCGTGTGGTTTACTGCCCCCTCCCCACAGAAGGTGCTCGTCGGGCCGCAGCGGGTGCAACGACCACGGGGAGCCGCCGTCACCAAAGTGCGCGACAGTGCTGGTGGGCGGAGAGCTCGCCTCCTTCACCCACGGCGCTCCGCTCGGCCGCCACAAAGCCACCCCCGGTTTATGCAACGGGCCTCTCTGGGCCTCTCTGCTCCCTTGGCACGCCCAACTCTCGGTTGGCCGATGATGATGATGATGGTGGTGATGATTTTGACGATTTAATCCCACCTTTCCACCCCTCCAATGATTTCTGCCAGAAATTGTTTCCAATAAGAGGAACTCAAGTGGGGTTTGAGAGCAACAATGAAGCAAACCCGTGGTCCCTGGGCGGGCGCGGCAGGCAGACCCGGTGGGTGGCCTCAGGGCACTCCGGCAGAGGGCGGAGCAGCTGGTCAGCCTTCCCGGCTCACGTCAGACGTGGCTCGGCTTCTGGTCCCCGAGCTGCGGCCTCTGGACCTTCTCTCCCAGGTCTGGTCCCTCCCCCCACCCCTGCCCACACACCCCCCCTCCCCGGGTCTGGTCTAATTCTCATGCAAAACCTTTGACCCCCTGATACCCGTGGCAACTGTGGCGGCTTCTCTCTGGATGCAGTCCGACGGGACACCCTGGAGGATGCTTTTTGCATTTGTTACGCAACGTTGTTTGCTTCCGGAGCCTCCTCCCCAGACACTGTGACTCCCACGAGTCTTCCTCGCGTCTGCTTTTGGAAGCCGAGAGGGCGGCTGGGGTTCGGAAAGGCCAGCGGGAGGGCGCCTGTGCCCACGGGGAGCACGGGATGCGGTCAGACCCCGCGGACCCCCGGGGCGCGAGCCCCACAGAAGCGTGTGGACTGAGAGTCTGGGCGAGAGACACCGCCGGCCCCGCCCCCACCCCACTCAGAAACCACGGGAATGTGTTGGTGTTTTCTTAGCCGAGAAGCCTGGAGGGAAACCTGGAATTGGCTTTGCCATCCAGGCCTTAGACTCCCCTCCCTCTCTCTGACCCTGCTTCCCAGAACTCCAGGACCGCGTGGGGGCAGGGGCCCACGGGCGTGTCCTTGCACTGCGGTCATGAGCGAGCGGAAAACAGGGCTCAGAAGACATCTGGCGTCCGATTGGCACAAACTGAGTCACGTGCCCCACCCCTGGCCCACTCCCTGGTGGGGGAATGGGATCACCGCCATTGGAATAGACCAATCACGATCCAGCCCCTGGGATGGGGGCGGGACTAAGGCTGCCACCACTGTGGGCTCTGGACCCGATCAGTCACCAAGGGGTCACACGTGACTTGGGGTGATACACGCGTGAAGCTGAGATGACATGAAATCACATGAAATCACGACCTTTGGGGTTCTGCCTACATCAAGGAAAAGCTGCCTGTTTGATGCACATATAAGTGTAGATATCTGTAGATGCATATCAATAAATATATATAAACAGATACATGTTTACTGACTATACGTGTGTGCATTGGCATTCTGGAATCTTCCTTCCTGACATCAAGCCGGCAGAATCAGGCTCAGAGCCTGACGCAGCAGCAGCAGCATCAGGTTGTGACATCTCTGTGTTGATTTCCGCCGTCCCCACTGTTTTCGTTAAGTGACGATGGTGTCCCATCGCTGCCGATGCAGCTTCCTGTCGTTAGGCTTTCCCTCATGCAGCCACTTTTAAAGGCACATTAAAGTCAGTGTTATGTGGATAATGGGACGAGCATTGTAATTATGGGAAAACTGTAAGAAGGCTCAACAAAAGGCTGAAATTGGATGATGGTGGGTGTTTAATGAACAGGAGAGAAGCAGGCCCACGAGGCCGCTGGACCCGCCAGGACTTGCTGCGGCTGCCCCTGGAAGCCCACCGCCCCCCCCAGCAGCGCCCAGCCACCACCGCACACTGCATGCCCACACGCCGACTGCTGTGGGTCCTGCCGCCGGAACGCTGGACCGTCTTGCAGTTCACTCGAGCCGGCCGTGGCATTTGCCACTAAGAGCCACCACGGTAACTGTCATTTCTGGAAACAGCCCGATATGCTCCACGCTCCAGGTGTCCCAGAGCAAGCACGGACCGGCTGCTCGTTTTCAAATTTGTTAACGAAGGTGACAAGAGCACACAAGATGGTGTGTGTGTGTGTATAAGACACACACACCTCACACACACACACCTCACACACACACACATACACACACACACACAGTGTTTTCATAGTGTTTCTTAATCCCCAGCCCACTGCAAAAACTGTTCCAAGAATCCAGCGGGTGGCATCAGTATTGCCTCCCCAGAAACGTCTGTCTCACCCCATGTATGTTACATAGGCTCAGAGGCATAAATACGTGGGTTCTGCATAGCACGTGTTGTAACAGCAAGTTTCCCAAAGATCGGGCTGCCCCCCCCAGGGTGTATGACATGCCTTTAGGTAAGGCCCAGAGAGCATTTAACAATAGTATCCTACGACTGAGGGCTTCCACAAAAGCATTTTTCATGAACTAAAGAGACACCTGACTTTGTCCTGTTTTAAATATGGCTGCGTGAGGGTGTGATGCTGGGAGCCCTGGCAGCCATTTGGGGACATGAGGAGACAAACACAAAAACAAAGCCAACAGACTGAAGAAACTGGAGGGAAAGGACGGAAAACCCTGGGTGTCTGAAGGTGTCTGAGTGCCTCTAAACCAGCCATGTGATCGTGCAGCTTGAGACCTCGTGTCAAACAAACAACAACCACCTCCGTCAATCCTTGCACCTGCGTGTTGGTGGGTGGGCACTGAAGCACAGGTGCAGTGACTTTCTCATGGTGAAATTCTGGAAACGACAAGACCTAGGTGAATGGTGTGTTCTCGATTCCCGTGCAGTTTCCCTGAGGCCCTAAAAAATTCCTTTAAGTAGAACATTTTCCGTTGCTTCACCATAAAACTGGCCTTGGCGTGACTGCCCTCCTTTTGTCCATAAAAATGTCAGGCGCTTGTCCACACGTGTGTGAGCCCTGACGCACTGCAAGGGAGAACTGGGCAGCAGATGCGGGCTCTCCCCACGCACCCACTTGACACTCTGGGGCTCTGTCGGGGTGTGGAAGAGAGCCCACCAAGGGCGGCCGCAGCCCCGGGGGCGCAAGGCTGAGTGATGGGGGTCCGGCAGCCTCGCCGCCTCGCTCCGGCCCCCCCCCCCCGAGCAGCACCCCAGTCTCCTGGAACATCTCTTAAGAAGCGTGTAAAAAAACTGCATTTCTTTGTGTCAGCTTGATGAGTGACCCTGTAAAAATCCCCAAACTCCCTGAGCGGGCGGAAAATGTGAAAATTATTTTCCGGTTCAGATGTTTATTCCTCCCGAAATGAGAAACAACAGCACGCCGCGGCGAAGCTCCGTCCGCCATCGCCACCGCTGTCCCGGGCTGGTAGGAAGTGGTGATGTTTATCGGCCTGCGAGGCCACGGCAGATGGAGAAACCATGACTCAGGGAGATTGAATGAGCGGAAGGCTGCGCGCCCCAGCATCTAAGGCGCGGGGAGACGTGGGAATAACTGGGAAACAATGCACTGTGGACGCCAGGCGGTTTCTCAGCCGAGCAGCTAACAATCACTCCTCGGGAGGCTCCAGGTGTGTGTTTCCCGGAATAACGGGGGGGCTAAAAATAGCGCCGGTCCCTGCTCCCAGCCACGCTCGGCTGCCCCGCCCCCACCGGGCGTCCCTCGGGAGGCGGCGCATCGGGTCCGGAAGCAGCTTGACAATAAATAAATAAGCACACTCGTCCCGTTATGCAAATGCAGTCTTAATTACTGCAGAGCTCGCTCCCGGCTTCTCCAAGCTGGCTCCTGCTCCAGGGCCCCGCCCTCCCGAGCCCAGGCTCCGGGGCAGTTTCCCGCGGCGCCCAGGGCCCTGCTGCGCCCACACCCCCAGGGCGCGGTGGGGGGGGTGGACTCGGAGTCTCGGCCTGTGGGGACACGTGTGTGAGTGAGCACGCGAGTGTGCATGGGTGAGTGCACTGTGCATATTGTGCCTGTGCCTGCATGTGTAGTGTGCGCGCATTGTGTGAGCACATGTGCGAGCACGTGTATATGGTGTGCCTGCGCACATCTGTGTATGGTGTCTGTGCGTGCACATGTATGCATTCACATGTGAGGCGTGCATGCATTGTGTGTACGTGTGTGAGCACACACGTGCACACAGTATCTGCATGTTTGTGCACATGTGTGTTATGTGTGTGGGTGGATGTGTGTGCTATGTGTGTGTGCGCGTGCGATGGGTGTGTGTGTGAGTTTACGTGTGCATGTACACCTGTTGTTTACCTCCCTCGGTGCACATCCCATGAACGTTGTGTCTCACCAGAGGAACGGCCGGGAGCACTGCGTGGCCATCGGACGTGAGGATGTGTGTGTGCATCTGCGTGGCCATCGGACGTGAGGATGTGTGTGTGCATCTGCGTGGCCATCGGACGCACGGATGTGTGCATGTGTGTGTGCATCCCGTGCGAGGGAAACACCGTCCTGTTTCCTTCCCCTCATTCCCGCCGGCACATGGCAGGCCTTGCCGGCGGCTGTTCTCCAGGCACTTTTCTGTCTGTGCTCCCGACACCAGCTTCAGACTTCAGACTGGATGCAAGGAAAAAGATGCTCACACAATGCGTACAAACACACGGCAGAAAGTGGCTGGAGAGGGTGCACCCCTCAGAAGCGAGCGCCATCAGCGCCCGTGAAGCTGCGGCCGCCAGGGAAACCAGCCAGACGCGGCGATGGCTCCCAGCCCCTCCCCGGTGTCTGCATGGACCGCTGCGCCCAGGAGTGACCTGCGAGGCAGCGCCCTTTGAGGGACACCCCTACTCAGTGAACCCTCCTGCCCGACTCCGAGTACTCTAACGAGGAAAACCGGGGAGACGAGTGGGGAGGAGAGTCCGGGCTCCGTCCCCAGGCACCCAAGTGGGGACGGGCGAGGGCGGCGAGGGCCAGCACCGACGCCCAGCGATGACGGGACATCGCCGACAGGAACGAGGCGAGCCCCGTCTTCTGCAGGAGCAGCGCCCCCTCCAGCAGCTGCCAGACCTCACAGGAGGGACACAGGCGCCGCTCTCTCTCACTCTGCTCACCCTCGGGAGAGGCTGTTCTCTCTCACCCCGTCCACCCGGCGGGAGAGGCCCTGCATCCTCACGGCCGCCCTTCTCGGCCGCGGGCAGCCTCGAGCTCGCTCGTCCTGTCCCCACAGCGGGAGCCGCGTCACCGCAGAGACACGCTCGGGTCCCGGAGCTGACGACCATCCCCCAGGGGGAGGATGACGGCCGCAGCACGAGCCTCTTACGTGTGGTGGGCTCTGGGCAAGTCTCTCTCCCCTCTGCCCGCTCCCACCCCAGGGGCGTGCCTGGTGGGCCTCCTCCTGGGCTCCGCTGCCCGCGGCAGGGGGCACTCTGAGCGCCGACCCGTGCTGCTGGCACTGCTGTGCCCCACTCTAGGCGCACTGCCTTGCTTCTCCATCAGGGTTTTGGACACACGAGACACTGGGGGGGGCGGGGAGGCCTCTGAAGGGAGCGGCCAGAGCACATCACTGCTTGGGGGGCGCCGTGCGGCCCACCCCCGAGCCCTGAGTCCAGGTGCCAAGTCCTCCTGGTTGATGAAGCCGCGCCTGTTTTGTCATCTGACACCTCCCGTCGGAGGACGCTTGCGGTGACTGACCCATGTGCCTGGCTCCTTCCACGTGGCTCGTGTCCTCACAAGTCCCCCATGTCGTCCCACAGCAATGACAGTGCGTGACGGGGCCACCGCTCCGCGTCCCCGGACCGCCAGGCGAGCAGGACCCGGGCAGCCGCTGGGGTTCTCTGCAGCAGCCACCGACACCCAGCGACAGACGGGTCCAGGACAAGCGCCGCGTCCCAGCCGACCGTGCCGGGCAGCGCTGTAAACCCGGGAGGGTGGAAGTGCACGGTCTGCAGGTGCGCATGCGTGCTCCGTGCCCACGCCTGTGCACGTGTGTTTCTGCATGTCCCCTCACAGGGACTCCGTCACTCGGATCTCAGGAACATCCGATGTGACGCTTGGGCCTGTGGTGACAGCACAGACGCGCCGGCCATATGGCGCACACACACACCCAAACAGGGCCCTTCGAAAATTAAGTCGGGAGGTTCTGTGACAGATTAAAATTCTGCCGAGCAAGTGCCCAACAAAGGCTTTGAAATGAGTGCTTTCCTCCTCCTCTAAACGGCAATTCCGAGCGTGAAAGGGACGGGCGGTCTCCTCATTACCGTCTTTGTCGCCTGTCCTCGCGGGGGCCCAGGAATGGGCGGGTTGAGGACACGACTCACCAAAAGGCTCCGTGTGACTTCCCGCCCTCCTGTTGACAAACGAGACACTTTCTGACCGTGCGTCCGAGGCCCTCGGAAAACACCGCAGGCCTGAGTGCATGGGGCGTGCACCTTCCCTGGAGAAGACGCCACGTCCCCGCAAAGGTCTCCCGGAATCTCAAGCACCGGGGGCGCCCGATCTCATCTTGGAGAAGCTGAGACCCCACAAAGTGACGAGTCCCCGGGAAGCAACGAGGCTCGCTCACGAGGGCCCCGAGCAGGTGCGGTGCCGGCAGCCCCAGGCGTGGGCCGCTCCCAGGAACTACCCCCCACCCCCACCCCCGCAGCCTGCCCCGCCCCCAAGTCCCCTGGAGACCTCCGACAGACAGCGAAGGTCCCTCCGCCCCCTCCCCCCCCAGTGGGGGCGTGGCCTGTTCCTGCCCCGGTCTGTCCCAGGTGCAGACTTCACCACCTGGCACACAGAGACACCTAACGGACGCTTA
This sequence comes from Phyllostomus discolor, assembly GCF_004126475.2. Taxonomy (NCBI): domain Eukaryota; kingdom Metazoa; phylum Chordata; class Mammalia; order Chiroptera; family Phyllostomidae; genus Phyllostomus; species Phyllostomus discolor. The sequence continues at coordinate 76,427,552 of NC_040908.2, forward strand.
CCGAACTTACCGAACGTGGGCTCTGACCTGCGTTTCTCTCACCATCAGTGACTCTGCACGCCCTTCTGCACGCCCCTGGGCCACCTGAGTGTCCTCTCTGGAGCGGAGTCCACTCCGCCGGTCCTCTGCCAGCTTGGTGGCTGGGCCGCTTGGTGCTGAGCTGTGTGCGTTCTTCAGGACGTTGGATCTGGACTCCTTGCGGGCCCCCCCACTTGCTGGGGGGTCCCCCCAACTTGTCCTGTCGAAGGTGCCCTTTGCTGGTGGAAGCTTTTTGGTCTGATGCCGTCTCACCTCTTTGTTTTTCTTGTGCTTCCTTGGCCCGAGGAGATACACCAGAAGAAGATTCCCGAGAGGAACATCAGAGATTTTACGGCGTTTTCTTCCCAGAGTTTTACGGGGAGTCTCCAGTCTCACAAGGACGCCTGCAATCCATGTCGTGTTTGTTCGTGTGCGTGGCGGAGGGCGGGGTCCAGTCTCCTGTTCTGCCCGTGTCTGTGCGGGCTGCCCAGCCCCGTCTGTGCCACGCACTGTCTTCACCCCGGTGCACACGCTCATTCCCTGTAACATGTTAGCTGACCACAGTGGCATGGGTTCACTCCTGGGCTCCCTGTTCTGTCCTATGCAGGGTTTCATGCCAGCACCAGGCTGTTCTGATTATCCTCGTACAGTTTAATAGCGTAACACCTCCAGCTTTATTCTTTTTTCCCACATTGCTGTGGCTGTTTGGGGCCTTTTGTGTTCCCACACACACGTGCGGGTTACCTGTTCCGGTTCTGTGAAACCAGCACCGGGGTTTTGATGGGCATTGTGCTGACTCTGTCGCCTGCTCTGGACGGTGTGGGCATGTTAAGGACGCTAACCCCTCCAGTCCGTGAGCCCAGTGCGTGCTCCCACTTATCTGTATCTTCTCCAGTTCCCCTCTTCAGCTCCCTGCCGTTTCCCAAGGGCAGGTCTTCTCCCGCCTCGGTTACGTCTGTTCCTAGGCATTGTTGTTTGGTTCGGCTGTAAATGGGGTTGTTTTCTCTGTTCCCCTGCTGTGGGTTCACTACTAATGTGTGAGTCTCTCTCTTTTTTTTAGATTTTATTCATTTTTAGACAGAAGGGAGGAGAGGCAGAGAGGGAGAGAAACATCAGTGTGTGGTTGCCTCTCACGCACTCCATACTGGGGACCCGGCCCACAACCCAGGCCTGTGCCCTGACTGGGAATCGAACCGGCGACCCTGTGCTTCACAGCCCGCGCTCCATCCACTGAGCTACAGCAGCCAGGGCTGAGTCTCCCCCTTGATGACAGCGTGTCAGTGAAGACGACACACCTGAGGAACACGGGCAGAGGCGGAGTGCTCTCCTGCTCTCGTGACCGCGGCTGTCCCGGAGCCCCCGCAGCCGGCGTGTCCTGGCGCGGCCGCTCGGCGGCACAGTCCGGGAAGCGGGAGCTGAGACGGGAGCCGCCGGCCGCCCCGTGGCGGCGCATCCCCAGGGAGCTGGCCAGCCCCCCGCGCCAGGGCTATTTGCGAGCAGCCGTCCCCACAAGGGACACACCGTGGCTAGGTCGCACTGGCACAGGCGTTCCCCGTTCATTACAGCCTGTCGGGCGGGCGGACGCAAGGCCCCACGGCCGTGCCCGGGTCTGCAGAGGAACGGCTGCAGCCGGAGCTCCGGTCAGAGCTCAGAGGGCACTGATGGCCGCTGTCTGAGGTCCTAAAACCCGGGGGTGCCGACAGCCCCGAGCCTGCCCTGCCCAGGCCCCGGCCGGGGCCCCCCCTTGCCCAGGACGTCCCTGCAGGACTCGGGCTGGGAGAAGTCAGGGTGTTTCTATCCTCGGGGGGCGGCAGCACCACCAACAAGTCAGCTCAGGGGATGCTCCAGGCCGTGGGGACCCACCACCGCGCCCCAGACAGCGCACCCCAGAATTCCCAAAACACGCACCCCCTGGCCGTCGAGTCGGGGCGCGGGCCTCTGTTCCCCGAGAGTGTCAAATGAAAAAAAGGACGACAGCCAACACAAACGCGGCCGTCGGTGGGAATGATGGAAGTTACACCCACTTTCCCGGCAGACCGACGGGGAGCAGAGCCCGTGTGCCAGGGGCCGCAGGGCGCTGGCGACCAGCTCACGGGCCGAGGGATGTCCAGGTCCCCCCACTCCCGGTGGCAGGCAGCTCGAAGGGGCACCCGGACCCCCCGGGATTTGGAAGGAGGGTAAACGTGCCCCTGGCTCCCACAGGGGCTGCCCAGTCACCTGAGGACCCCGGATGCCCACAGCCACGCTGAGCCAAGGCCCGGCTTTGTTCCAGGTCACCCGGGGGCTGCTCGGGCGGGCCGGCTGTCGCTTGCAGCACACGTGTGTGCCTCTTTGCACACCCCTCAAGCTCTCCTGCATACGGGCGCACCCACACCAGAAACCCTCCGGGGGCCAACTCGGTTCCCAGGGGTGCAGCCCCCGGGGGAGCCCAGCCCTGAGGAGCAGGCACCCTCGAGGGCCAGCCCCTCTCTGAGCTGCGGGAGGGGGAGGCAGCCTGGGGGGACTCCCTGGGTGACGGTGGAACTTCCGAGTGCCACGCTGTTAGAACACTGGTCCCCAGGCGAGAACACGGCAGCCTCAGCGCCGGGACTAACAGCGTCCGCGCAGTTCAGTGAGCAGAGGCCGACGCCTCAGGCTGAGCGCGGCTCGGCCGGGAGCCCGCCGAGCCCTCCGCGGGAGCAGCAGTGACGCGAGAGTGACGCTCGTTTCCGGACTCGCCTGGGCTCTCCGAGGTCGCCCCTCTTACCTTCCATCACCTGGAAACACGGTGTTCGTTGACTGACTGACAGATGAACACCGGTACTGCATCATATCCACAGAAGGGGCCTGAGCTTATCTTTTCTGTGAAGGGGAAGAGCCTGAGGTGCGTGGAGTGGAACTGACCACGCTCCACTGCCCCCCCCCCCCCCGGGGCAGGTGGGCCCAGCCAGAATCCCCGGAGAGGTCTGCCCCCCCACTGCTGCAGGCCGAGCGGGCCCCACCGCAGGGCACGTGCAGACGCACACCACTCGCCACGCTTTCCTTCCTGTGAAGGCCACCGCGCGGGGAAGCCTGGGCCGAGAGGTCTCCTGTGGTCCTGCGGGGGCTGCGCAGGGCCCCCCGGGGGCCCGGGACGCAGGTTCTGTTCCATAGCCGGTCTCCCACGGGAGCGGTGGTGTCTCCGGGCTTCCTGACAGCCCGTCCGTCAGATGCCCCGCCCTCCCTGACCCACCGCAGGCCCCGCGTGGACACGGGATGCTTCCCTCGGGCAGGGGAGGCTGTAGAATGTTAATGGGACCCCTCTGGGCACGTTACCAGCTCATTAGCGTCAGCCCCGCTGATACTGGGAACTGGAGACTTAATTACTGCGGAGCGAGCTGGAGGGGCTGCTATGGTTTTCTTCATCTGGCTCCAAGAATGAAAGATTCCGGCCCCTCGCTGACGCTGACGGTGTGGAGGGGCGGCTGGTGCCCCGGAGTTTGAGACACCCTGGCCAGGGGCCCGGCCACTAGCCCCACGGAAACCCCACGGAAACCCCATGGAAACGGGGGCCCGTCCCCCAGTCAGGACCTGGGTCCTCAGAGGCACCACCTCCCCGCACCCCGGAGGTCACGTCCCTGCCCCTCGGCAAAGTCCTGCGGGAGCTCGGGCGAAGGAAGGAAACAGGCCTTGCAGGCGACGCGGCTGAAGACAGGAGCAGCATTTTGAAAACCTAGAAATGCTCGTTCCGACCCACTGGCCCCTCGGATGGCGGAGCCGTCGGGGGGCCCTTTGCTGCTCGATCCCCTTCCAGGAAGAGAGGCCCGGGGGGACGCCGGCCTGCCGGCCCCTGGTCTGGGGCGCCCGGCCTCCAGGGCAAGGAGAGAAGGGGCGTCTGTTGCTGGACCCCCACCCCCGCTGGCGCCCGCTTCCGGGGAGAGAACGGAGCTGCCCTCCGTGCCCTGGGCGGCTCTTTACACCAGCAACCGCCCTCTGCGCTGCCACAGGAGACGGACCACCCGTGTCCCCTCCTCCCTGTCCACAGAGGCGACCCCGGGCCTCGGGAGCCCCCTGCCTCCAGTTCACGGCACAGACTCGGCCCCCCCCCCCCCGCCTGTCTCCCCGGTGGGCCGGGCCCTCCGCACGAACGCACCGTGTTCTCCGCTCAGTGGCGGACGGCGCTGCCTCAGGGCAGCCTGCGGGGCCGCCTGTCAGCTGCACAGAAGACAGACGGGTTTCCTGTTCTCCAGAGGGTGACAGAGGGGGCGCCTCCTGAGGGACAGACGGCAGCACAGCACGAAAGGGAGAGGTCCAAGCTGGCCCCCCAGATCACTGCAAAGGGCCCGGTGTCCTGTGACACCTCCAGCGTCATCTCTGAAGGGAGAGCAGGGCCCAGGAGCACAGGCGGGCAGACGCGCCCTGGGAGGGCGGGGGACGGGGCCCCCGGGCACAGACAGAATGCACAGAAATGGAAAACCAGTGTGTGAAAACCAGCGTGCGGGCACACATGTTTTGCTCGCCCAGCCACGGAGCACAGCTGCACGGGTCCCGTGGAAGGACACGAGTGGCCGCTGTCCCTCTGTGAGTCGCCTGCGTCTGCTCCGCGCAGGGTGCTCTGCTCGCCACTCCCGGGCAGCACCCCTCCACGGGGCGGGTGGACGGGAGGTGGAGGCCCCGCGAGGCTCCGGGGCCTGGCCCAGGCCGCACGGCCAGGAAGGGGCGGAGCCGGTGCGCAGTCTGCCCCAGCACCGCTTCTACCGCTCCTCCTCTGGCCCGGCGACCTCTTCCACCCCGCAGCCTGGGTCAGATGATGGCCGGATGGACAGCAGACCAGATGTCCATTCGTCCACTCACTCAGGACTGAGCAGCCTGGCGCGGGGTCTGCTGACATCACCCCAGGCGGGAGGATCTGCTTCCCGCCCAGCCTCCGGGGCCCACCCTGACTTCCAAAACAGCCAATGCCTTTGTGTCTGAGCCCCTGGCCGCTGCCGCTGGCCACGCCCCTGCCGCTGGCCACACCCCTGTCTCCCCAGGTGCTCGGAGAGTGGCATCCGGCTGCTTGCGCACACGTGGGCACTGGGCGCCAGCAGAGAGACCCTGCCCCGTTTCCCCGGCGCCGGCGGGCTCAGACTGGCCCCGTGGCTGCGAGGACATCGGGGTCTCCGTCTCTGTGCAGTCACTAGAAGGTACAGGGAGGGCGCGGGGAGCTCCGGCATCTCTCCTCTGTACCTTCATCGTTTTCACTTTCTGACAGTTTAGCCACTGACTATAAGCGAGGCACCACGAGCATCACGCCCCATGCACCAGCACCTGGAACTGGGCCGTCACGGTGCCTCTGCGTCACCGTCACCGGCCGGAGCGTTCACGGCGGCGGCTCCGTCTCTCCTCACGGAGACACTGACTCTCGCAGACCGGCCTCCGCCCGTGCGACCCCTTTAACCGCAGCCACCTTCCCGCGGCCCGACCTTCGGGCATGGGCTCTGCCCTGTGTGACACGCCCCGCTTCGCCCGAGCTCTCGAGGGGGAAATCAGGACGCACGTCACGCGTGGGCATAACAATCCCATGTAGGATGTGCCCAAGAACACGGGTGCGCATCCTATGCGGCAGAACACGCGTATGGTGCTGGGGAGCAGGAATTGGGGTGGGGGCGCTGGCTCCTTCCACGGGGTCTGCTGGGAGTCCTGCGCTGGCTGCAACCCCGGCGGGCTCGGGAAACCGCTGCTCTCCTCCCGGCTCCCCCGGGGCGTCTCGGCTCCTTTCCGGGGCGTCGGCCGCTGTGGACCCTGAGGTTGATCCTGTCCCGACCTCCCGGCCACCACCGACCCGTGACAGCCCGCGGTGGCCGCAGCCACTTTAACAGGGGGCCGGTGGCAGATCCCGGACGCCGGCCCGGGACGCCCAAGTGATGGCCGGCGTTCTCGCCCAGCGTGCAGCAGCGGGTCGATGCTAACTTCAGCTGAGGAAATTGAAGACTCCCCAATAAATTCTGCCTCAAAAGGGGAAAAAAGAAAGGAAGTCAGGTCCTGGTGGAAAAATATATGGATTTTACTGAGGAACACAAATCAGGTTAAGCAGTTACTTATCTCAGCTAAATCCTTTTTTAGAACCCTCTCTCCAGGCGCAGGCGGAGAGACCGAGCGAGAAAGAGGGAAAATGTGCCATAAATCAGAATAATTGCATTACTTCCCCATCTCCCCGGCTCAGTGTTCTCCTGACAAAGTTTTTAAATTGGGAGATCTTTTTTTGTGGGTGTTGTGTTTGCATTGAAAACCTTTTAGGAGGCACGCGGCCACCCCTAAATGACGGTAAAGTATGGATCACTCTAGAGAGAAGGGCAGGAATTCAGGCCGACTCCCGATCCTCGGGCACCAGGGCGCCGGGGCCGTGAGGGATAAATCATCATTTGCGCGGGGCTGAAGGGAGGCCGGCCGGCCAGAGCCAGCAATAAATCAGGATTAGAGCACCGGCGTCCCCAGTCGGGATGGGTGGGAGCGGGCAGACGCCCTCCCGGGTGCGGACTCAGCACTCCGCCCAGACCAGTCCCCGCGCGCCAGCGGCCACAAACTGGGCGACAAGGAAGGCTCCGTTCTTTCGTGACCCGTGGAAATCCCGTCCAAGTGCTACAGTGGGGCCTGCAGTTAGGGCGGCTCCTCCGATCCTTTGTGACAAACCGGGCTCCCTCCGGGAGACCAGCGGCTGCCACCAGCAACCTGCTGCCACCAGCAACCGGCTGCCAGAAGGCGGGCGTCCACCGGCATCCGGACCGGACACTGGGCTGCTGGACTCTAGAACCACTTCCCAACATCGTCCCTCTCCCCCCCTTTCCTTTCACTGTGTGAAGAACTGAGCAGGCTCACGTTACCACGTTTCCCACGCGCTTTTCATCACCGCTCTCTCCCAACCTGAACTCGGGGGGGGGGGGGCGGGGGGGGCGGCTGGAACAGGCAGACGGGCCCTCGGCACCCCCACACGGCCCGTCTGCACCGGGGGCGGGCCGCGCCGCCGGTGTTCTGTGCTCGAGATCTAAGGAGGACGGCGTGTAGTTGACGACGCGGAGGACACCGTCAGGGCTCGGAGGCTGCTGGCCTCCGCCGTTCGCCTGGCAGAGGAAAAGAGCCTTCTCCCCGCCACAGCGCAGAGCGCGGGGGGAGTGAGACGGTTCGCGGGTCTTTCTGCCGCGGCCCACATCTGTGGAAGGAGACCCGCACGCGCTCCGGGCGGTTCAAGGCCGTTAACGTAGGATGGACGGACACTCACCCGTGGCTGCACGCGGGCCAGACATGCTGCTGGGCCCTGGGGACTCGCTCGTTCACGGACCTGCCTTCCGAGTGCTGGACGGGATGTGGGGGGTCCCTCGGGCACCCCACCCTTCCCCACGCGTGACCCCAGGACACATTACTAGCCGCCGCCCTCACACCTGTTGGCCCCGGGACACCACATGTGAATCACCGTTCCAAAGAACCTACAGCTGCAGACACTGTGGGAAACCAGTGAGTCAGGGACCCTCAGGGACCCCTGCCGCGGCACCTGTGGGACGGCCTCCCTGGCGACCCTGCAGCTGGCTCCTCCCCACGATGCACATCCACACCCAGGTGCTGTGGTTCTCAGAGCCACTCCCCGGCCCCCCGCCAAGGCCACACCGCGCCCAAGCTCCCTCAAGGCCATGCCCTGACTGTGCGCCATGCCCTGACTGTGCGCCATGCCCTGACTGTGCGTGCCTGTGACCCACGCACGCACTCACCTGTGCACTCGCTGTCCTTTCCGCTGGAACGTGAGCCCCCGGAAACCGGGCATCTCGCCCGGCTCATGCGCCGCTGCTTTCCCACTCCCGGACGGTGCTGGCCACGCGCGGCTCCATCAGTGAGCAGCCCCACCTTTTCCAGGCGAGCCCTCGGAGAAAGGGGGTTTGAAATGACTCGGCTAAGGTCCCGCGGACATGCGGGGACAGGGGCGGACTCAAGTGCGAGGTCCTGGCGACTGGCGGACTCGGCTCCGCAGACGCCGCTGGAAAAGCCCGCCACACGGCTGTCGGCGGGTGGGGGCCGGGGGCTGGGGCTGCAGAGGGGGTCTGGGCCGGGGGCCGGGGCTGCAGAGGGGGTCTGGGCTGGGGGCCGGGGCTGCAGAGGGGGTCTGGGCCGGGGGGCCGGGGCTGCAGAGGGGCACAGGCACGACTGGAGCCACAGTCGCGGCTCGTCCCTGCGTCCCCACAGCGCAGCGCGGCCCGGCCACCGGGACACGAGCACCGGGCTCTCCCGAGGCACCCACACCCCCTCCGGAGCGGACGGGGAGACGCTGCTCTCCCACGCGGACGTGGGCGGTTCCGAGTGACGGCAGACGGAAGGGCACTTCGCAGCCAGTAACACTGAGCCAATCTCGGTAACGAGACACGCTAACGAGGAAATCACCGCAATCCCGCTTCACAACGAAGCCGCTGTGATTAACTCCGCGCGGGTCTGTGTCGCTGCGGGAGACAGACAACCGCCCTGCGAGCGCCCGGGGTGCACCGCTCCCTGCAGGCTCCGGGCTGCGGCCCGCCGTCTCGTCTGGACCCGGCTCTGAAGGCCGGGTGTTGCCTCCCGCCAGGACACGCGCTCCTCGGCCGCGCCGGCCAGGGGACTGCAGGGCACGCCGCGGACCTGCGCCTGACACGCACTCGCCCGCCTGTAGCGCCGAAGGACCGCCTTGCGGACGCACAGGCAGCGAGCGGCTCGTGGCTCCACGCGGGCCCGGGGGCGGCCGGCGAGGGTGGTCGTCTGCCCCCAAGGGGGCAGGGGGAGGAGACGCCCACGCCAAGTCGCCCACCGTGCCTCCTCGTTCTGCTCCTTGGAACGACGCAGGCAGCTGCGGGGGGGGGGGGGGGGGGGAGGTTCTGGAGGTTTCGGGCCTCTGTCTGCACAGAACCGGGCCTGCCCTCCATGATCTCCCTGCACACGCGCCGTCACGGGCTCCCCGTGACCACACGGTCATGGCTCTGTGCCGAGAAGTTGGTGTTCATGGACCAGAAGCGTGCTGTGCTCCGGCGGGAGAGACCCGCGTCGGGAGAGTCTCATTGTCAGAGGGAGTGCGGACAGGCTGTGACCCCGCCCCCCCCCCCGCCCCGGCCGTCACAGGACGGAGTCCCTCGCCACCCGCTCTCGTGAGGACAGTCGTCGCGCTATGCCCGCGGGGCCACGCACCGGTGCACCCTCTCGTCGTGATGTCGGCGGGTGACAGGGTGTGTGTTACAGACATCCCTCCACCCGTGGGAACCCGGCTGTCGCCAAGCAGGAGGGGAGTGCACCGTGTCGGGTCCGGAGAGAGTCGAGGCTCTGCTGAGCTCGTACCCACAACCCCCTCCTGTCTGCCCAGAGGAGAGCCCAGCGCTCCCCTCGCCACCCTCCTGCAGGTGCGGCCTGAGGCGCTCCGGGATCGGGGCTCTAAACCACAGTCCCCGGGGGGGGGGGGGGGGCAGCTAGCTCCGTGGGTGGGAGAATGCAATCTGGGGACACCCGTTCCGCCCCTGACCAGGGACACTGGGTCTTGGGCAGCCCCGCCCGGCGACCGCCGCTGTCCCGGGAAGGCAGCCGGCAGGGGCACGTGAGCTGTTCCCCAGCCGGGCGGGGCTGCAGGGCCCCGTGGCTCCCGCGTCGAGGCACATGGCCTGGAGCAGGCGGAGTAACGTCGCTGGTTCATCTCGGGCAGCCCCCACGGCCACGCGTTCAAGTTCACTGACGTCTACTCCGCCGGGCGCCCGCCCAGTGTCCCTCCTCCGGAGGCTGGTGGGAGACTGGTCCTCCTCAGGCGCTGGGGCGCAGGGGCCGCAGGTGTGACCGCCTCCACCTCGCTGCCGGCTAGGTCAAGCACCAGCCGGAGCTGGCCTGGGGCCGCCAGCGGCTTGTCCCATGTTGGGTTGTGTCGCTTGCTCCTTGGCAAGGACACAGTCTACACACCGGGCAGTTTTTCGTTCAGGTCCGGACCGCGTGACCTGTGCTTTGCCGGGTGCTGGAAATGCTGGTGTTCCCGCAAACACCCCTGGGCCTGGTTTCGGGGTGTGATCAGGTTCTTGGCCTCGTTGGGCGGGAAGGGAGCTGGGCTGGGTCTCGTTACTCGCCCCCGCTCAGGGAGACTCCTCTCTGCACACCGGCCGCCTCCCACGGGCCGGGGTGTTCTGGGCCGGCTGGCGGGGACAGACACCCCCCTGGCCCTGTGTGAGCGTCAGCCTGGCCTCCTGCTGCTGCTGGGGGCAGCCGTCCCCCACCTCTGCACGGATGACCGCCCTTCTGCCCATCAGGGGGCCTTCTGCAGGTCTCTGGGATTCCCCCTGTGCTTCTTACTAGTCTCCCGAGCCCTGAAAAACAGGGTTGGCTCGGTCCCCCGGATTCCCAGCTCCGGGAGCCCACCGGCTCTGCCCACTCCCCTGCCGGCACCACGGTCTCGAAACGGTCCCACGGCAGCAAACCGGGGGGGCTGGAGGGCTCGCCCCTTCTTTCTCTTTCCTCAGAGGTCGCCGAGCTAAACGGCCCGACGCCCCCCGTGTCCCATGCCTGTGGTCTGTGCGTGTGTCAGGGAGCGGGTGACTTCATTCCGCATCACTCCATCCTGGCTCGAAGAAGTCTTCTTGTCATAACCGGGATTAATTATTTAGGTCTGCAGGAACTGCCTCTGCCGCAGGAATGACAATGCCTGGGACACCGGCCCCAGCCCCACACCGCCGGCGGCACCCACCGTGACCGGGCGGGGGCCTGGCGGGCAGCGGGCGTTCAGTCGTTATACGCCGTGTAAACGGTGAGCGCCAGGCTGGGGGGTTGCATGTCTCCTCGGGGACTTTCAAGGACGGACCAAGATGCCTGTTTACAGAATGTCCCCTGTGTCACTAATGCAGGTGACGACGGTCTGGGTGCACAGAGACCCCCATCCGTCCGGCCACACTGGCATCTTCCCGTCTCCTGATGGTGTCACACCAACTTCCTCGTGGCAACTCCCCCACGTTCTCAGCTCATGGAGCTGAAATGGGGGTGATGTGGCCGCCAGCTTCGGGGGTGGGCTTGACGCCCAGGATGAGCCAATCACTGCGTCCCATTCCATCCTCACAGTTCAGAGACAGACATCAATCAAATTGACCCTTTCAGCAACCCCAGAAACAGAGAAGGTTTCTTTTTGCTGAGTGTCCCAACCTGAACCTGGCCAGTGAAATGGCCTTGGGGCGGGGGGGGGGGGGGGGCGCCTGCCACCAGGAGGAAGGGCCGGCCAGAGGGGTCGCCAGCCCAGAGGAGAGAGGAGAGACAGGTGGCTGAGGTGCTGCTTGCGCACCTGGGCCCAGGAACCTGGGTCCCCTGGCCGCTTGGACTTCACGAGTGCGGACCTAACGGCACCCCCCGGACAAAGCCCGCCTGATGGGCGCCCCAGCCACCAGGAGGACGTCTCCCCGTGGGGACAGCACCCCGCACGTCCCAGCGCAGGGCAGAGGACGGGCAGAGGCGGCCTTTGGAGAGAAAGGAAGACCGCTGGCTCCTGACCCCGGAGTCACCCTCTCACACTCCATCCTCAGCCACAGGGTCTGCTGCCAACTGCAAATCCCAGAAATGTCAAATATTCGCCTTACCGAACTCCTCCAAATCCAGGACCATTGTGGACAAGCGGCAGGGTCTGCAGGAAGGCTGTCCTCCCTGGTGAGGAGAGACACGTGAGGAGAACCATTCCCTTTATCGCTCCCAGGTGGAGCTGGGCGGGTGTGTGATGTCTGGGAGTGCCGCAGCCATGTTGCGACTGTGAGGCAACAAGCTGGAGAACGAGCGCCTGAGCTGCGGGTCTCCCAGAGCGGAAAACCAGACACACCGGGCCACACGTGTGTGACACCGCATTAACAAGCCATGGAGCCACCCACCTCTGAGCGTCTTGTTAGGAGATGTCATTAACTGACAGCTGTCACATGGGCCGCTTTGGGGCGGTTTTCCAACTGAGGCTGACAGCATCCCAGGTGACACCCAGCTCTCGTGGCCTCGTGTCCAGGGCTCCCACGGGACCCCACGCTGGAGCATGGGGCTCCCTTCTCAGTGGGCGCGACGGGCTGCTGAGTCCGGGAACGGCAAGGAGGCGCTTGGAGTCACCCGAGCTCCTGCGTGCGCCCCCCAGCGGTGCCCTGCCTAGCAGGCCCGGAGCACCCGGCGCCAGCCACTCCTCACTCCTTGAGAAAGATGCACTAAAGCGGACGGGGCGGGGGGGGGGGGGCGGCGGCCACAGATGAGACTGCCAGGGTGGTGAGGACCTCCCGCCAGCCCCACGATCCCTGGAAAAGGAAGCGCCTGCTGGTCCCGCGTGGTCTCGCCCACCCATCCCTCCGTCGGACATGGGCTCGCCGGCACGCGCTCCGCGCCTCACGTCGAGGACACAGATGGTTAAGGACCTGGGGAGAGGGGACAGAGGCCCGCAAGGCTCTGTCACGACGGCCCAGCTCTGCTCTCGGAGCCGGAAAGCAGGCAGAGGTGGCGTGGGATGAAACCATGCGGCCGTGAGCCAATGAAGCTTTATTCATGGAACAGATGGGGGGCCAGGCTGGTCCCGCGGCTCTCGCCCCCTGACCCCCGACCTAAGAAGGGGGAGGAGCGTACACGGAGGCTCCGAGGCCCCTGCACTGCGGCGGGGGCTCTGCACGCTGGTGGCGCCCCCAGCCGGGGGAGGGAGACAGACGGTGATTGATGGGGCCCGTGGAAACCGAGTCGGGTCAACGAGCCATTTACAAGCTCGCGGCACCCATTCCGAACGCCGTGCGGTTGGAAATGTCGCAGCCCCCCGGGCACCGACGACAAATTGCTCTGTGAGGCCTGGAGATAATTGTGGCCGGGAGCTGGCGAGTTATAAATGAGCTTGAGGTGCCGCTTGCCTGAGTGACAGTTTTCAGTGTGTTTGCATGGACCTTTGTTTCCTCCTCCCTCGCTCAGCCTTGGCTTCCCCGGAGCAGCCACACGCCGGGCCCCCACGCCCCTCACTGAGCCCTCGTGCCCTCTTCCCCGCGGCCGGGGGCCCCGGCCGCGCACTCACCCTCTGCCCCCTTGGGCCCGGGGCTGTGGGCACGGGACCCACCAAAACCCTCATTCAGGAAGGCACTGGGCAAGACGGGCTGCCACCCTCCCCCCAAGAAATGAGGCCCAGACCCCAGCAGGGAGCTCCAAAGAATGGCCACTTGCTCTGAGGACAGGCCACTGAGCCAAGGACACCAGGAAGCCGGGAGCCTCCAGAGCCACCTACACAGAGCCCCAGGGTGTCAGGGGACCAGGCGGCCCTCTCAGAGCCTGACGGGGGCGCCGAGGAGCAGGCTGGGCTGGGTGACCCGGGGCCTCCTGCTCGAGTCCCTGGTGCCAGCCCTCTGGTCTGGCACCAGCTCGGGCCAGTCAGTGCACCTTTCACTGCTTCGGCAGGACCGCGGCTGGGCCCCGTGACTCCAGATCTTGGTGGCTCTGACCCGTGACCCCGTTTCCCTTGGGCTGGGGGTCCTCTCCCCACAAGGGCACAGTAGGGTCTGTCTCCCCAAGCGCATCAAGGACATTGCTCTAGGCGGCCTGGCCTTGCTCTGGCCTCCCAAGAGCCTGTGCCCGATGCTCCCATGGGGACACCCACCATGTCCTGTGGCCCCGTCCTGCCCAGGGTCCCCTCCAATGCCACGTGGGACGGCGTGTCCAAACAGGAGGGCGCGTGCACCGTGCCCGGGCTGCCTCGGTGCCTCCCCGTGGTTGGCTGCACTTGGCGCCAGGTGCCTGGCCTGCTGCATGGGTGGGACCCGGGACGTGCTCCCGGGTGGGCACACGTCTCCTCCAGAGCCCACAGAGGCCCCGCACGCTGAGCTGCCCCCGGGGGTGTGGGGCACGGCCCTCGGCCCCTCATTCAGGAGGCTGTGCTGCCTGCCCGCACGACCTCCGCACCTGTGGGCCCAGGAGCCCACGGGTCTCCCCCAGGCAGCAGTGTCCGCCGCCTCTCCCTCACCCTGTGCGGTCAGCCCGACGCCGCTGATGGACGAGAACACCGTGACCCCCAGCAGCACCTCCAGCCGCCCCCTCTCGCCGGGCTGGTCCAGTCCCGAGACCACACTGTTGATCGACGGTTCTGTCTGTCCACGGGAAGCCATGGGTGTGTGTGTGCACGCGTGTGCACACTCCGAGTCTCCGCACAGAGCCTGCCGAGAAATGGGGGGGGATGCCGAACCTCTGAGTCTGCACGTGCCGGGCGACCCCCACCTGTGGGGGGCAGCCGCCCCTTTCCCGTGCCGTGCGGCCAAACCCCTCCCCCAACGACGTCTGCACCGTTTGGCAAGTGGCGTCTGAGCTGTGGAGGCTTCCTCGCTCCCCAAGTCAGGGTCTCCAGCAGTGGGCGCCTGCGGGCCTCACTCCGGGGCCGGGGCGACGTGCCGGCGGCTGGGTGTCCCACGGACCTCCTGTAGTCGGTGCTCGTGTCCCCCGGGGGCGGGGGGTGTTCCACGGATCCCCTGCACTCGGTGTTCGGTTCCCCCCCGGGGGGGGACAGGGGAGGGGGCGCCGTCGTCTCGGCCCACCCGTTAATGCCCCGCTGTCAGGAGGCAGGGTGGAGCGGCCCCTCTGCGCAGAAGAGCGATGGGGACGCGGGGTAATGAATGCAAACGGGCGGCGGTTAAACACCAGCGGACAGGCTGACGGATCGGCTGTCACGGAGATTATGCTATAAATGGAGAAAAGTAATATTTAATCATTTGCAAAAACCCAAAAACAGCAGTGATGGATACGGTGTCCTGTGGCTCTGTGACTCACTGTGGGAAACTGTTATTTTCCAGTTAATGGAGGGGATAAAACACGGAGAGCGGAGGAAAGCCACCGCTGCCGAGAACACGCCGCCGCCCCCGCCTGTTCAAATGCCGGAGCGGCCACACGGGCCCCACACGGGCTGAGCCGCGGCCTCCCGGGCCTCACCGCCCGCCAGCATCTCGCTGTGTGCACTTGGAGGAGGGGTGGAGGCTCGTGAGGCCACGTGGCTGGTGCCTTTGCAAGAGGAAGTCAGCACGAAAGTGCCCAGAGGGTCGGCCACGTGCAGAGTGCGGGGTGGGGGGGCAGCCACGGAGAGAGGCCTGGGGGCGGGGCAGCCCGGTGGGCCTGTGGCCTGTGGCTGTGGCAGCCTCCCCCCGAGCTCGGCCCCATCCCACCATGGCCTCCCCTCTCCCCTGCGTCCTCTCCTCCTCCTCTTCCAGGACACTTGTCACCAGATTTAGGTCCCGTCTGGCTCATCCAGGACGGGGACACGTCACGGCACTTCATTGGCCACGTCTGCAGGGACCCCGCTTCCAAAGACACGCTCGTTCACGGGTTCTTGGGGAGACGGGGTGCAGGGGCCCTGGGAGCCGACACACGGCGGGTGCCCACTCTCACCGGCTCCGTCGACGCACGCAGCTCCCTCCCCATCACGCAGAGGCACCCACAGACTGTGCCCTAACCCGGGTCCCCGTCCCGCGGAGGGACCCGCAGGCCGTGCCCTAGACCCAGGTCCCGGAGTCCTGTGCGAGCCTCCGCACCGGGGCAGGAGCACAGCGGCCTGCGGCTTCCGGAACGGCCCCTCCCCTTCCCGCCACCTGGGGACAAAGATGCCCCAGTGATGTCCAGCCGGGCCACCTGGTCTGGCCGCCCCTCACTGAGTGCCAGCAGGCTTGCAAGACAAAGGAAAAGCGGTTTTTGAAAAGCACATGGCTCTCCATGCCCCGTGCGCGAGCCCAGCGGATGCCCGCCCGGCCAGACAGACACCACCCCAGGCAGCTCGCCACAGGCCGGCGCCTCTCCAGGAAGAGAGTCCCGGAGCCCTCGCACGCGTGCGCAGAGGCGGTCGCCAGGGCACGGGCCCGCCATCCTTCACCGGCGGTGGGTGGGAGACCCGGTCTCCGAGCCGCTGGCCTGCGAGAGGCTTCGAAGCTGCCGGGCTGGACACAGAGGCCCCGGGAGAGAGCGCGATCGAACCGCTGGGTCCCACTCCGTCGGATTCCGGGGGCCGCGGGTTTCCCGGGGGACAGCTGCTCGCGTGGGGGAACTTCCACGCCATCGGATCCCGGGAGCACAGACACGTCCTCCTTTGAGCCTCTGCCCGCTGAGGGGCCCGAGAACCAGCTGACGAGCGGGCGGTCTCCAGAGTGACACCTGGTTCCCCGGGGAAGGGGCGGGACGCTCTGCATGTCCGCAGGCACCGGGCTCTAACCCCCTCTCGCTCTTTCAACACTGTTGATTGCGGTAAAACACACGTCTGTAACACGTAAAACCCATCGTCCTCACCACTCACACGCCCAGTCCAGGCACCGAACACACTCACGACGCCGCCCAGCTAGCACTGCCACCCACCTCCCTAACGGTTTTCCGTCTGGCAGCCGACACCCCGGATCTATTAAACAAGAGTCCCTCTCCCCTCTCCCCCTCCCGCCCCCGGAACGATGTTCCGAACACCCCGTGTAGGTGGGGCCTCTCGGTGTCCGTCCGCTGGGCTGGGCACCCTCCATGCAGCATCGCAGCCCCGGGGTTCACCCGTGCCGCTGCCCTCGGGGGAACCCCTCCCTGCCCCAGGCAGACGCCGTCCGGTGCAGGGACGGCCGCACTCTGCTCGTCCGTCCTTCCGTCCCCGCCCCGTGGGCGCCGGGATGCCTTCCCCGGTTTAGCCGCTGTGAACGCCGGCGCCGGAGCACGGCCCGTGTCTCTGGGAGACCCTGGCCTCCGTCCCACCTCACTGCTGACGTCGCCCGCACCGGGCGTCTCTCCACCTGGGGAGGTTTAAACGGGAAGGGGTCTGCACGCCAGTCGGCCCACTGAGTGCTTTTATCCAGGGCGATAATTGGAAGGGACAGAAAAGAGGAATGGCTCCTACAAGCTGCACTGAGGGAGTGAGTTTGAAGGGATTTTCGAGGCCTGTTTTCTGGGAGGGCTTGGGGAGCTGTCAGACAGACGCGGGCGGGGGGAGAAATAATTACGGCAGCTGTCGCCGCTGCGGCGGCCCGGTGGTGGCAACGCTGACAGCACGCGGCGGGTGGACGTGCGTGGGGGCCGTTCACGGGAGGGCTAGGCCCGCACTCGGCAGCCGAGAAAGCGGACGCACGCAAACTGTTTGTTCATTATCGAGATTTATTGTTTTCGGCTCCGGGAAAGTGTCGGCAAAGCAGAAATAAGGTCACTCGTAGCAGTCGGCAGGTAAATTGCACTTAAAAATGAGAAGAAAGGAAGCGGAGGAGAGAGAGAACGCAAGCCGGTCCTCCCGCGGCCGGAAAGTAGGACGACCGGCGGGGCTGCTCCTCGGGAGATAATTAAAGACTCAGACGGGACGTTTCCCGGAGCATTTACGCGGCACGAGGGCGTCTGGAATGAAGATAACAGCGGAGTCTGTCAAGCAAGAGGGACGTGGCAAAGAACAGGTCGGGCTGTGGAGAGCCCCGGAAACCGCACACCGACACCTGGGTGCCGCGCACAGACGGGCCCACTCTTAATCCGCCCCCCGGCACTTTAAAGGAGGACAGTGGAGACTAATTGGGCGTCTTCCTGCGCCCTCTCTCCCTGTTTTCCTCCTCCTCTCTCTCCTGGAAGGCTCGCACCGTCGTTTGCACGGTGCTGTCCTGTACAGTTTCCTGCACAGGCACAGGCAGAAACTCCACACAGAATCGCTCCCCGAGTTTTCTGGACGTTTTCATAACAAGTGCTCCCCAGGCGGATCACCCCTCCCTCCCCCCCCCTGTCCCCTGCATCTTCTGTTTTCAGGTGAGTCCGGCAAGGACACGTGCAGCTGTCCCCAATGGGTGCTCGCGCCCAGGCGACACCCCTCCTGTGGAATGCATCACGTTTTGTGGGTCGTTCTCCAGTTGATGGACAGTTAGACTGACTTGAGCATCTTCCTCTCGCATCTCTTACCCACTCTCGGGCGTGTGTTCTCGCCCAGCTGCGTGGGAGTGTCTCCCCCCCACAGACACTTAGGGAAAGCACGTCTCTGTAAAGCAAGCACGTCCCCGGGTTTGCAGGATGCTGTTAAACCGCCCTCTGGGGGACGTATCGGTGCACCCCCTCGCTGCTGTGTGGGCTTCGGTTTCCGTACACCTTCAGGTGTTCCGTCAGAGCCTTAAACCGTCTGCCAGTCTCTGGGACACCGAATTGCATCTTGCTATGGAACTTGGCTTTCCCCGACTACCAACACATTGCAACATCCTTCCGCAACGCCGACGGACAGGTGAACCCCCTCACCGGTGACCGGCACGTCTCTGTGTCTGGATGCTGGCTCTTCAGACGGCGACCTCCCCCCACCGTTCAGCGTTCCGCCCTCGCGGGACGCTGGTCTGGGACAGAGACAGAGACGCGGACGGACAGGTGCGTCTCCGAACTCTCCGTCCGGTTCCCGGGCTCCACTACCTTCGTGCCAACCAATGCCGACGCCGCCTCCGTTCCCGTAGCTCCGCCTCCGCTCCCGTAGCTCCACCGTCAGCCGCTGACCGGCGGCAGTGACCGTCCCCCAGGCCGCCTGCTCCCTTTCCGAGTCGTGCTTGGTCGTGCCCTTCCCTGTCCGCGAGACGTCTAAAACCACCTGTCAACCGCCCGCAGAAGGCCACCCTCTCTCTCCTGTCCCCTCACCTTATGTTCTCACTTGAAATCATATCTTTCGTTTTAGTTCAAATTTCAAAAATTATTTCACTTTTTAAAACTCGTGGATTTGTGGCACCTGGGGTGGTTAATCCACAAACTCATTCGAGCAATCCCTGAGGCGCCCACTAGATGGCGCTCACACACCAGCCTGTGGCTCCCCTCCCCCCGGAGCTCCCGGGACACCGCCCCTGGCCCGTCCCCTCCCCCACGTCCAGGGAAGGGGCTGCCCCTCAAACTGCCCTTGACTCACCTGGGGCCCCCCGCCATGTCCCCACGTGCGGGAAGCGGAGGCTCCCTCCTGCCGCCCCGCCCAGCGCCCAGCGCAGCCCCCGGCAGCCTGGAGAGGGGTGCCCCTCGGCCCACACCACGGCCCGCCCTGCGGCCGGACGGACGCCTGAGCGTGGCTTTTTTTTCTTGAAAGACTTGATCGTTTTTATTTTAAAAGACGCGTGTTCATGATAAAAGGTCAAACATAAGAAAACAGAAGCCCGCGCCCCAGCGCTCCCCGGCGTGAGCACGGGTGACGTCCGGGAGGCGCCGGCCTCGGCACCCCCCGCCCGCGAGCACCCTGGGGCCCGGCGGACGGCCTCGCCGCAGCGCCGAGTCTGCTCGCGAGGGCGCCGACGCCCCCCTGCCTGACAGACACGAGAGGGAGGACCAAGGGCCCACAGCAGAGCCGCGACGGACGCCGCGGGGAGCACGCCAGCGGTCACCCGCCGACACCCGACAGCGCGGGTTTGGGTTCTCCAGGGCCCGGTGAGGCTGGGGGGAGGCGGAGGGGGAGCCGCCTGCACGGGGAACAGGTCAGGGGGCAGCCGCGGGGGCACTGCTGGGAGGTCCTCGACGCCCGGGAGCTCCGGGGGCCGCGGCGAAGCGACGTGCACCCCACCCGACTCGGCCGGGGGCTGTGGGCACGCACGAGTGACGTCATGAGGAAGCGACGTCGCTGAGGACGTTCTGCGTCTCGGTGCCGCTAACGCCACGCCCACCCGCACCCCCACCTCCAGGTGCTCCCCCCACGGCGCAGTGTCACCCGGGGAGGAAGGCAGGGGGCTGTCAGGGCGTGCTCTGGGCACCCGGAGGTGTTTTCTCCTGTCTTTCCTCCGCGTACGGCCCCTCCCAAACGGAGCGTTTAAATTTCCCAGTGGAGAACTCGCTCGTGACACTTACATTAAAATTATCCCAGAAAAGCAACGCAAACCAGCTCGCCCGAGACACGACCTTCTTCTGAGAGTCCCTAGGCCCAGGGGCGGGGCGGGGCGGGGCCTGACCGGGCTCCCAGCACCGCGTCTGCTCCGCTGCGGCGGCTCCCCGTGGGCCTCGAGCCGCTGACCGTTGACCTGCGGCCTCCCAAGCCCCGGGGTGACGCCGGCGCTGGCAGCGGCTGTAGGAACGGGCACTGCCACTGGGAGAGGAAAGGGGGCGACAGAGCAGGACTGACTGACCTAATACCCAGCCGGTCCCTGGCGCACGGTGCAGGGAGGCGCAGAGACCAGGCGTCTGGTCCGCTGCCGACCCGGCCCTTGGGAGCAGCGGAGGGGAGAGGAGTCGGAGGGACCGCAGACGACAAGGCGCTACAGCACCGCGCCTGAGAGTGTCGGGACCTGGAGTCAGGGCAGCCTGGGTTCAAATCCTGCCTCGCCACTTCCCGGCTGTGTGACCTCGAGCCAGTCCCTGGGCGTCCCCAAGCCTCAGTGTCCCCCATCTGCCAAGCAGGGATGGCGGTGCTTCTCGGAGGCCGCTGCGAGGGTCAGGGTGGGCAGGCCCCAGAATCCCGCTCAACCGCCCCGGACGGTCCAACTCTCCGCCCCGCCCGCCCCGCCCCCTCCAGCCTGCTTCACCCTTGGTACACGCGGTGCCTGCGGACGTGACAGTCCGTGTCCCTGTCCCACCAGCTCTGTCACTGAACGTTCTCAGATGGTACTCGGACTGCCTGGTGACACGGGGGATCGTCTCATCACGCCCCACCGCCGAGGGAAACTGAGGCACGGTGGTGACTTCTTCTCCACCACTTGTCACTTGGTCACTTGGCCACATGGTGGTCACTTGTTTCCCAGATCCAGAGAGAATGTACTGGCCGTACCCGGCCAGGCAGGGGTGAGACCGACCTCAAAACCCACATCTCCGGGGTCCCAGCTCTTTCCCCAGAGGAGGAGTAACCATGTGGAGTGTTGCCGTGAAGGTCACCGCGGCCTCTGGCCAGTGTCCCTGACTTCAGCGGTGCATCTGCCGGGCATCGGAAGGACACTCGGACCTTCACCGCCTCGGCCCAGCAGGTGCATCGCAGGTCACCGGGTCAGACGCTGGGTCTCAGGGAAGTTCCGCCTCCTTCCGCTCACTGCCCACTGGTTCAGCGTCTCGCTCCCATTCTCAAGGGGCTGCCTGCGGTGCTGATGTGAGTCCCAGTTCAAGGGTGTCCCTTGCACCCCTGAGAACGAGCCTCCAATGCAGCGACGTCCCCGTGAACCAGGTCAGCTCCCCAGCAGCCTTCGGCTCGGGGGATCGAATTGCGAAGGGTTTGTAAGGTCCTTCCAGGCCCGTTGTGTGTGTGTCGCACAAAGAGGTTCCCACCAGCCTCCCCCATCTCAGCAGATGGCACAGCCACCCTCCCAGCTGCGTGGGACACGGATCTAGGGGCCATTGTGGCTGCCTCAGAGCTACAACAGCAGTTCTGTCATAACTGCCACAGTGTCATGGCTGCTGAGGCATAGTCACTGCCTCGGGGAGAGTGTGTGGCCAGCCCAGCCTAAAGCACCCACTGCCCACCCCGGCTGGACCTGCGGTCCGGAGCCTGCATTCGAACGCTTTATGAACTAAGCAATTTCCGATAAAAATCAGTGTCTTCTACAAAACTGAAGAGCGTGCTGCCTGTGGGAATTTAGAAATTGTGATGAGCGTGGCTTTCTGAAGGCACATCTTTAGGCAAAACTCCCATCCAGACGCTGTGTGTCTGCAGGGCCTCCCTTCCCAGGTGTGGCCAGAACCGGCTGTCGCCGCGGAATCTGCACCTGCGGCCGGAGAGCGGCGGTCTTCGCCAGGGGACGCACGGCCCCTCCGGTCTCCGTCACGCCCCAGACAGTCTCCGCGGCTCCTGGTGGCAGCAGCTCCTGTCACTGCACTCTGCACCGACCCCCAGGCCCGTTTACCGCTCCATCTGATAAGGCGGCCTGCGGAGCGCCTCCTGGGGTGCAGCGGGAAGGAAAGTCGACGATCACAACGTCCGATAAGAACGCCGGCTCACAGGGGGCTCGGGCCCCCGGTGACAGCGCAGACACACGTGCGGCCCCGCTCGTGGCTGGCCTCCTGCACTGACGCACTTCACCAGGTCCCTGAGGGGTGACCGGGGGCGTCTCCGCAGCAGAGGCGGAGAGAGGGGACCTCTGGCCCATGGTTTCGGTGAGCACTGCCGACCGCGCACTCTGAGGGGCTGGCCCCGGGACGGCGCTCTGCTGCCAGCTCCTGGGAGCCCCCGCCCCCGCCACGTCCCGCGTGGACGTGAGGAAGGACGACTTGGAAGTGCCCCATGGCTAGGAGGGCGGACGCCGGGCTGCCGTGCTCGCTGGCTGGGCGACCTTGGCTCAGACGTTCAATGTCTCCACGCCCCCAACCCACGCACAGGGAGGCAACAGACAGTGTCGCCCGCCTTGGTGTGAGAGGAAGGGGGTCAATGCATGCCAAGTGCTCACCACACAAGTGCCCGTCACGTCGTAAGAGCTCAGCAAACGTAGGCTGTTGGCGCTCATTAACCAGGTCACCTACGCTCCCAGGTGCACGCCCGCCCACAGCTCTCCGCAGGCGCCTCCTCATGGTGGGCTCGGGAGCACTCCCAGGTGAAAGCGCACCCCCCCCCCCACCCGCAGGCACAGGGCGCTCTCCACTGAGCACCCATCGCTCCACGTCACAGACGGGGAACCAGGCCGCAGTCCTGCGGGACGCTCTCGGGTCAGAGCCGGGCAGACAGACCCGGGATCCGAACCTGCACCATCTGCCTGAGAGCCTGGCCAGGGGCCCCACTACCTCTGCGTCTTTTTAGGGAGCCGAAAAGAATCCTTTCTAACATTCCCTCCAGAAGAGCCCAGACCCACCCTGTCCCCTCACGGTGGCCCTGAGGGACTTAAAAAGTGCTGTCATGTCCCCCTCGTCACCTCACCACTGGGCCTTTTCTTCTCGTCACCGGGCCAAACGCTCCCGCCCCCTCCGGCCGCTTCCCCTGCGACTGGACCCCAAGGCCCTCGGCCCAGACACTGTCTGACCGAGCACAAGGTCCGATGCCCTGCGCTCCTCTTCCGCCCAGAGAGACACAGACACCCATCGGAGCCACAGGGCGAGGTCCGGCGTGTGCCGTGTGTTTTCATAGAGACCAGGACACGAGAAGTTGCTGCTCTGCTTTGAGCCCTGCCCTGGGAAAGCCAGCCACACGGGTGTGACCAGGACTGCGGTGCGGGTGCGGAGAGGGCGGGGGGAGTGCGGAGCCGCCCCTGCAGGCGGTGTCGGCCCCTCAGCTGCAGGCGGTGGCGGCCCCTGAGCTGCAGGCGAGGCTGACAGGCAGGGACATGGGCCCAGGACAGCCAGCCGTGTGGCTTTGCGGGAGAAGCTGGGGACCCCTAACTCAAGGTGAAGTGGGCACTGTTTTCACCGCGGGGGCAGCTGGCTTGGACCTTGACGTGCAGGACACACGGTGCACCCACGGCCCACCACGAGTGCGAGTGGACCAACGCCGGCAAAGACCACCCAGCCTCACAGCAGCCCCTCGCACTGGCTGACTCAGCGGGTCTCACCTGCCCAGGTCAAGGCTTTCCCCCACAGATGTCACTATTGAGCGGCATCTCCCAAGACCCCCGCTAGTGAAGGCTCCCTTTTTAAAAACCAAAGCAGTGGGACCTTACATTCATCCTCCTCACCTGCCAGATTAAGTCAAGGTCAGTCTCTGGAAAATCCCTATATTCCTCCGGCTTCTGGACTCCCACAGCCATTCCCAATTCCCCTCCACCCCCGACCCCACTTCTGAGCCCAGAGGTGATCCGAATTTTGTGTCATCACAACCCTTTCCTCTTTCCGCGGGATCCCAAAGCACGGAATTCCCCCGCCGCTCACTCTTCCCTACAGCAGCTCCGCGGGGCCCCTGCAGGTCTCACGAGCGCCTCCCGGGGGCGCCCGGCCGCACCCGCACATCCCTGGGGGTGGAGGTCGCACAGACTGGGGAGATGCGCACCGCACAGGCCCAACGAGCGTCTACTGGGGGCCCCGGGGACGGACCGCGTCAGCACCAAGGACAGCACAGCTCTGCGGGTGCCTCCCGCCTCTCCCGCGCGGCCCACTGCACGCACCGTGGGCACGGCAGCTCCGAGCAGTGTGGCAGATGAACTCATTAAGCCCTCTGACTCACAGGGACCCTGGGACCTGGCGTCGCCTGGAAACGGGGTGAAGCGGCTGCGCATGCCTGGGAGAGAGCCCCGTCTCCACTTGGCTGCGCGAGCGGCCGTGGGCGCACGTTTACCGAAGCGGTTTATCTACCAGGCCGGGCGGGGGATGTTTTCAGCATTTCATCTGTGGGGGATCGACAACCAAGGGCAACGCAGGAATGGGGTCCCGCCCTCCCCGGGTTTGCACCCGACTGAGGGGCACGCACCTCCGGGCGGGAGAGTGGGGCCCCGGTGGGGGGCCGCATGCCAGGCTGCAGCACGAGCCCCTGTGGGGCCCTGACAGCGCCGCCTGCAGACACAGTCTCTCCCGGGGCGCCGCTCCGCTCGCCTGTCCTCCGTGCTGACGACGTGGGAGCCATAAACAACGCGCAGTCAGAGGCGGCCCAGGGAGATGAGTCACCAGCCGTTTCCGAAGATCAGCTCTGCCTGGCTCCAGTGTTTCCACGCTCTGAACACGGAAGCCTCCGGCGTGTGTCCCCGAACGCGCCCAGAGGACCCGGCTGCCAGGTTTTAAGCACCTCCGTCTCCTGTCTCGAGGGAAGATGAGCTCTCCAAGGCTGGGAACGGGCTGTGCCAAACTCGGGTTTCCTAAGGTTGTTGTTATTCTTAAACACCGGCCTCACAGAAACCTCACTGCTCCTCTGAACCATCCCTATCGCCTGAAACATCAACAAACCAGCCCCTCCCGGATCTTCGCCGCGGCAGGACACCCGGCCGGCTCTTCTGTCTCCCGTGACCTTCCACAGGCTGAGACCAGGGTCCCTTCACCCCGGAAACCAGCGCCAGAGGGGCGGCGCTGCGGGCGCTGTTCCCGTTTCCCCCCTGAGCCAACGGGGGGGAGAAGGGGCAGCTCTCAGTCAAGGTCCTGCCGCCCCCAGGGTCCCTGCTACCCCCCAGGGTCCCTGCTACCCCAGGAAACCGCCAGCCAGTCAGCTGTGAGGACCAGGCGGGAACTGTAAACATGGGGGTTCAAAAGAACCACCAGCCAAAAAACCTCCAAAAACCCTAAAACCCACACAGACAGGAAAAACATGGCAAAACTCGGGGTCACGATCCAACCCATCGGAACAGGGAGCCAGCAGAACACCCCAGCCCCAGCTGGGGTCCCCAGCTATGAGGTGGGTCGCACTGGCCACGCCCAAGGCGGGTGGCCCAGGGAGGAACAGATTTTAAGTCTTTGGGTTTAATGTTCACTTAGGAAACCTCATGCGTTTCCTGTCATGTATGGAGGCTAAAACTGATTTCTAAATGTGAGAAAGTGACTCATTTAAGGACACACGCTGAGAAGCACGCGCCGTGGGGAGTGGGCGGAGTGGGCAAAGACGGTACGAGGGGGCTGGGGGAGCCAGCGCACCCGCGCCTCTGCGCCCCGCCTTCCCAGCCACCGGACGCAACCCCGGGGTGGCGCTCCGGCCCGCCCCGCGCTTTGCTGCCGCAGGCGTTCAACCCGCCGACAGAGCGCAGCGCCGCCAGCCGAGCAGGAAAAGCTTACGCGACCGCCGGCCTGCAGCACCCATGCTCCGGCTCGCGTCCGTTCCTTCGGGGGCTCCCCAAGTCGCACCTGCCCTCCCGTCGCCCCGCCCCCACCCCACGCGCCGCGGGATCTTACCGGGTCTGGAGGCCTCCGCAGACTCAGGTCGCCGTCCCCTCGGTCCCCACGCGTTACTTTGTCGCCGCGTCCTTGACGCCGGCGCCCACGCGACACTCCAGATCTGGGCCAGCTCGAAGGTCCCGGGTCACGTCCTCTCCGTGGCCTCCTCCCGCGCGTGTCTAGGACCTGCGTCGCCACGTGGGAAGTCACGGCCTCGCCCGGGTTTGCGGGGCAGGAAATGGCGCTGCGTCCGGGCCCGATGGCGAGCGGCAGCACGGGGGGCCGGGCCGCCGCCCCCGACACGGCTCGGCCGTCCCAGCGCAGGGGCCTCGCGGGCGGGGCCCACACTGGACACGGACACGGCGGGCCCTCCACAGACCCTGACCGCAGCCTCAAGGGGAGGAGCCGGATCCGGGGTCCGCGCGGTGGCTGCTGGGAGCGCCGGCTTCAACTTCCGTTCTCACGGCTCCGGCTTCCGGTTCCCACGGTGCCTCGGGGTCGGGTCAGGTCTCCGGGCGCTTGCGAGTCAGTGCTGGCTCTCGGGGTTCCTCCGAGTCGTTCTTCTCAACGACAGGCAGCTGGAGCACGGGAGACGTGAAGAAAGATCGAGAACGAGGAAGCCTGGAGGCGTGGAAGGAGGAAGATGGTCGTGGACACAGTCAGGCGGGAGAGAACAGACTGGATCTTGGTCTCTGTTGCTTCCCTGGACGCGGCAGCCCCCGTGACGCTCCGCATCTCAGCGCCGACAGCCCATCGTCATTATATACGAGTCTTTTCTCTGATTCTTTCCCTGCGCCCCGCTGTCACCATTTCGGACAAGCTCTGCTCCCTTCCAGTGGTTGCTCTGTTGTCTGAAATAAATCTTCTTTTCCATCTTGAGCTAAATTAAAATTTAATAAAGCTCCAGGTCGCCACCGACCCAGCACGCGGACAGCTGCTGAATTAAAACCAAACCTGATTAGGTGGCACTGCGGAGGGAAATACTCCAGAGGAAGAGCACAGAACTGTTGAAACTCAAGTCCGCAACAGCGACCTTATTTAAATATGAATAAAGCCTTGCCTGCGCTTTTGCTGTGAACCGCCAGGTGCCTTAGTGACTGCACAGGGCAGTAGGAGCCATGGCTGGAGGCTCAGGTGACCCTCGGCACTTCGGTAGGTCCGAAGGGTGATGCAGAGCCAGAATGAGAGGACGGGGACGGGAAAACACTGGGGGAGGGGGGGAGCGTCTGTCGGTATAAAGAGTGAAGGAGAATGCATAACCGTAAACGAAGCCAGGCAGACAGAGAGAGAGGGTGGCAGCGTGACAAGCCCCGGAGAGACGAGAGAATGGAGGCGTGTAGTGAGAAGCAGACAGAAAGGCGCGGAGCCGGGGAGGCGTCCTCGGGAGGGTGCCCGGAGGGAATGGCGGATGGAAAGACAGACACAGCGAAGAAACAGCGAGAGGGATCCCTGCGCTTTGCAAACAGAAGTTACACGACTTACTGTAGTACACGTACTTTTTTCTGTGTAATCAGTTACTCACTATCTTTTTCTTAATCGACATCTGTAAAGATTAACATAAAGTGAATGTTTTGCTCAATTATTAAAATCCCAAGTGCACTTCTAATGTGCTGCCCCAGCACTTATGAAAAGACTTCAAGAATCAAATACATAAATGGAAGTGTTAGATATAAATCTATTTTTGTCTTCACAGCTGTGCGATCTTAAATCCAACTCCATCACTCCCTTGCCTGCGTCTCTGAGCACGTGCCCGGGCTCATTGTTCAGGACTGACCTCGTCTTGCTGGAGAGAGACACACCCGAAGGAAACTCTGTGAGCCTCTCCCCTGTTTAGGGAAGAGTTCGATCTATCGCACCAGCTGTCAGTCCTGCAACTGTCTTGAAGCAGTTAATAAATTTATTTTCCCTTTTCATAACAAACTCAAATTACAAAGTAACCAATGACCTGTTTTCTTGACCGCTGGCCTGAACCCTACTGTTCTTCGGCCTCTCGCAAGGCAACATCGCGCAGGAGCCCTCCGGGCTCAGCCATCCTGCTTTGTCCAGGTCCCAAGTCAGGCTGCCGCCAGAGTGGCCCAGAAACGCCGCACGGCCAGGAGCAGCCTCGCCACTATGTTCACCTGCCGAATCGCCATGTTGTTAGTCGTGTGCCGTGGTTTCCAGAAGGCAGCCAGAAGGCAGCCATGTGTCATCGGCGGGGGGGCCCGGTCTCTGCTCTGGGAGGGAGATGAAGAGGCGGTCACACCGCCGCAGGGACAGCGCCCTCCGTCCTACCCGGCCGATAATTCAGGTTCCCGGCTTCCTGGCTCAGCGGGGCCCATGCTAATGAGAAGCGGAAGGCCTCACAAAAGGGCACTGGTGTGCCAAGACCTCCGGTCCCCGGGTCAACGCTGGGCAGACCACAGGCTCAGCCTGGCAGTGGGTGAGGCCTGTGATGGATGCGCTGGTGTGGGGGGGGAGGGGCGGAAAGCTGAGGGGCCCTGCCCCTCCCATGGTGGTGTGGCCACTACACAGAGCCCGTGTCACCTCTGGGGAGAACACCTGCCTTGACAGATCCCCCAGATGTCCGGGGCTAATTGTCAGCAGCTGCTGAAGGGCTCTGTGACACAGCTTTCCTCCAGTTCACGTCGAGAGTCACAGTGTCACAGGGACTGCGTTTCCTGGGGTCGGCACTCCAGACAGACACGCCCGAGCTGTGTCATTGTTCAGGCGGGCACAGGGGAGGGCTGGTTGGAGCCAGGTCCGGCCGGGGGAGCCAGAATCCCACCATCGTCTACATTTGGGCGTTTTGTTCGTTCACGGGGCACGGAGCCCAGCTCTCATGGCCTGAGCCGCTGAAGAGCAGGTGCTGACGCAGGCAACCGGAGGCCCTCGGACCACCTTCCCTCAGCCCAGTAACCTCCGGAGGCTGCAGGAGGAGCAGGCGGGGTCCCAGCCCCTCCCTGGGCTGCAGGGCAAGACTGAGCCCAGGAGGCCAGCTGGCCCCGCCCCCTCCCATTCTCCCCCATCCCAAGCCAGGTCATCAGCCGGGGCACCTGTACTCGGGTCTGGCGGCCTGGAAACTGCAGGCCGGGAACCACCAGGCTCTTCCCCGGGCGAGGCCATCAGTCTCGTGAGCGCTCACACAGCCCCAAGGACGACCGGGCGGTGTTGTTGTTCCAACATGATCACGCCTGGAAACATCTGCTGTTGAACACGACACTGTGTGCACAGCCTTGCCTGGCTGGCTTCTGTTAATTCCACTTGTAAATCACGCCGTAAAGAGGCTGCATTGAAGAAGCAGGGAGGAAGGTGGCGGGCGCGGGGGACAGGGAGCCAGCCACGGCCTCAGGGGGTTGCGAGGACACCATCCTCCCTCCAGTTGGCTCGTTCTTTCCCTTCCTTTGATTTTGCTCTCAGCTCTGAGACCATGGAAACCACAGGGAACCCGTGGCCCTGAGGAGTGGACCGGCCCAGGCCCCGGAGGCCACCCCCCAGCCTGCGCTGTGGACCGCCCAGATGCTGTGTCTGTCCGGAGCCCCCCAGTGGAGCCCAGGCAATGCCAGCCCGTGCTGCGCCCTGCACCAGCCGCTCCCCACTCAGAGGGCCTCCGTCCCGCCTGGTGCTCGTCCTCACCCGACACACAGCTCGTCCACCTCCTGTCCTGACCCCGCCGGCCTCTGCAGGCACCGCTGCCCAGGCCCAAGGTGGGATGCCCTGAGGTGCATTCCCGGAGAGCCCTCAGCCCGGAGCAGACGCGGAGCTCCCATCAGACAGCATGTGATGGGACTGAGCTTCTGTCCTGCCTGAGTGACACTCGGGCTCCTTTGGACTGTCAGGAGGGTGACTCCGGGGGGGCACCCACGGGTCTGGACCCTGACCCTGCAGTTCACTGGGCCTGTCTGGCCGCCTCCTTCCCCTGGGCAGCTCCCCAGTGTCTCCCCAGCTGCGGGCCCGCCGCCTGGAGGTGACGCAGCAGAGGCCCAGCCTGACTGTCGCGTTGTGGCAGGGGCCGTCCTCGGTAAAACAGCGGTCACTCACACTGTGTGGGGTGGACATGAGCATGCTGCCCTGCGCTGAACAGAGAGCCCGCGGCGGCCGGGGCAGCGCACTGCCCTCCCCACTCTCAGGGCGGCCGTCCCGGGAAGGCGTGTGCGGGAACGTGCCTGGGACTGTGTCTGCAGGCATGTGTTCATAGGAACGCACCTGTACGGGAACACGTATGGGAGTGTGTAGGAGCGTGTATATGGGAGTACACCTGTATGGGAGTCTGTGTATGAAGACATAGGACTGTGTGTGTAGGTACGTGTGCACGTTGGGATACACCTGTACGGGAACACGTATGTGACTGGGAACACGTGTATAGGTGTGTGTGTATATTGGAACATACCTGCACAGGAATACATGTATGGGTTTGTCCAGGCTTACACAAAGGAATATGTTCGTGTGCACATGTGTGCATGCACACCCGCACACACCCATCTCCCGGACGACATGTGTGCTGTATCCCCCCGGAGAGGCTGGGACGCCGCAGAGGGGCCTGCCCGGGGAAGGGCGCTGGGGAGAGGGCCACAGCCCAGGCCCCACGCCCTGCACAGGCCTGAGGCGTGCGCCGAACACTCGGGGCGGCCTCCGTGCTTCCAACAGGGACTCACGGTCACTTCTGGCTGTAAGACCGCACTCTCAGATTACCCTCTCTGCCGCCCCCCGTGTCCCTCCCTGGCTGGCCCCCGGGGAGGGGACCGCAGAGGCCCCAGTGCCTCCAGTTTAGACGCAGCGGCGAGGCCAGAGTCCAGCAAGGACTGAGCCTGGCTGCTGTCCCCTAGTCACCAGGTCTCCCCACCCCGTGTCCCCATCACGCAGGTCCCCGACCCTGCACTGCCAGGATGTGGCCAGGAACAGGTTGCTTTCTTGCTCCCTCCTCACTCTCTGGCGAGCTGGCCCAGCAGCTCTCCGAGGTGGGGGCTGCGCAGGAGAGGACATGGGCGGGGAGCACAGTGCATTCTAGAAAACGCTCAGGATTTAGGGTGCCGGGAGCCACCCTCGCTGTCCCGCACACAGTGTTGGGGGGGTGTCCAGCCTCTCTGAGCGCCTGTGTCCGGTCTCCTAGCGGGCGGGCGTGGCAGCCACTCTGGCTCCCGGCACCGCTGTGAGCATCGGAACGCAATCAGAATGGCCCTGCCTTGTCAGACTTGGGCCCCGGTTTAAACAGCGGGACATAAATCACAAGCTACACGGAATAGGAAATCTATGAATCGCCAAATGGCCAAAGTATGCATTATTTAAAGTCCAAATTCAATAGTAATTAGTGAGAGATAAATAGAAGCCGTAACCAGACCTCCAGCCCTTGCTAACCAGGCTGCCAACAACCAGAGAGCGGGTAGCCTCTCTGCGGGGACCACCCATGTCGGGGTGGGCGTGGCCACGTGGCGACCTGGGCTCTACCAACGCGGGGAGGGGGGGCGCCTTCCACCAAGGAACGCTGTTCCTTTGGAATTACCTGGGAAGGCGCTTGC
Organism: Phyllostomus discolor; assembly: GCF_004126475.2. Classification (NCBI taxonomy): domain Eukaryota; kingdom Metazoa; phylum Chordata; class Mammalia; order Chiroptera; family Phyllostomidae; genus Phyllostomus; species Phyllostomus discolor. The sequence continues at coordinate 76,458,628 of NC_040908.2, forward strand.
AGTGCTTTCTCATAACCACAGCCGTGAAAAATGTGAGACCGTCTAAACGTCTCAGACAGAGGTTTAGTTAAATGTGTTGTATATGCACAATCAAAGGATATATAAAGGCCTGTGTAAAACAGAGATGACAGGTAGGCAGGTAGATGATAGGTAGCAGGTGACAGGTGGGGGTGAAGTCTGCCAGCTTCCGCTTGCAGACTTAGTTCCACCTGGACTGGGGGAATCAGTTGGCTGGGCACACCCACCTGGACCCAGGGGTGGGGGAGACAGAGCCACGACCCCCTGTTCGGAGGATGGGGCTGACTCGGCTGCCTCCCCCTCTCCTCCTGAGTGACCAGCCGATGTGCAAGGAGCCGGCTGGGGCCTGCTGAGCGTGCCCGTGCAGGGCAGGGCACAGCGGGGCCGGTGGGTTCCCTCCCTGCTGGGCCCCAGGGTTCCCAGGGGAAAGGGGTTTCTCCTGGGACGGCCTCGTCTTTGACATTGGCTGCGGATTTCCCAATACCCGCCCCCTTGTCCGCCTCCAGCCCCTCTGTCCTTGCAGTTTGACCTGAAAGACAAGTAAAACCAAAGCATTTCTCCCTGGTTTCTAACTGTGAGGGAAAGTGAAAATCCCGACCCCTGAAATTCTTCCCATTCTCTCCCATCCTACTGGGAGATCCTACTGCACGATCCTATTGCCTACGGCACGCACAGCGCACACTCGGCGTGAGCATCAACTCAGTTCACGGGCATGTGAGGTGTGAGCCTTTCTCTCCATCTCACACCCCCTACACTTCCGTGCTCACCAAGGAAAAAATTTAAGAAGGGAAACAAAGAAAAGAAAAAGAACAGGGCAGCAGCGGGGAGAGGGAATGAGCAAGGACGTACAGTCCTCTGTGCTGACTGGTCTTCCATCCAGACTCGGGGGGCTGTGTTCCCTGCGCCCCGAGGGTGGGCAGTGGATGCGCAAGTCCCCCTGGATCGGGGCGCTCACACGGCCGCTCCCAAGGCTGCAGCTCGAGGTGGCACAGCCCAGACCACCGTGCCTTCCCCGGGGCTGGGACGGCTGCTGTGACCAGGAGTGTCAGCCCCGGGGGACCAGGTGACCCTGTGCGCAGGGGCCTGTCTTAACAGAGAGACGCGAGCACATTGGAATATGTAACTTGCCCAGGGAATACACGGTTCACTTCGCTTTGAAAATTCAAATGATTTCTTTCCTCGGCCTCTTTTTAAAATTTATTATTCCATTGTTATTGCCACATTAGTGCCTTGGACTCACGATAAAGCATGCCTCGCTCGCAAGATGGTGGACTTGGGGGTGCAATGCCACTTTACGATTATTTTGATTTAAAGGATTATAGGCTTTTTATAGACAAGATTAAAAGCCAACCATCGCAGGAGAGGCATCCGTGTCTCCCTCTCCCTCCCCGCCCCCGCTGCCAGGCGCTGCGGCATTCGCACTGCCTGCAGGAGGGAGCAGAGGGGCAGAGTCCGACCCGCGGAGGGAGCCCTCCGCCCGCCCCCGCGGCCCCCAGCCAGCCACCCCGCCCCCCAACGCTCCGCCGTCTCCCGTGTGGGTTTCGGAGAGCCGCCCACTCCCGGCTCTGTCTCGTCCGCCCTTTGCCTACAGCCATCTGAAACTCGCGTCTGTGAGAGTCACCTTTTTCCTTCTGCTGGAAAACCAGAACTTGCACTTATTTGTGCGGCGATTGCTGTCTGCTTCCCTAAGGAGGACGTCTGGCGGGAGACCGGGAGACACTGGATAATGAGACACTGATGGGAGCTCCCGTGAAGAAGACTAATTGTCACCCGGCGGGGGGAGCGGTGCCGCGGGAGACCGGCCGCTCCACAGAGGCGCTCGCACCGCCGGCAGGGCGGGCCGTGCTGGGGCGCACCTGGGCTCCAACCGCCTCACACGGGGATGGGTGCCGCGTGCCCAGCCCCCGCCCCAGCGTGGGGCTGCAGTGTGTTCATCTCGAGTGGGCGTTCAGGGCGCTACAGGGACAGCTGTGAGCCCTGCCTGCCTCTCCAGTGCAGGGGAGTAGCAATAAATGCTTCAGAAAATTCAGTGATTTTCAGGTGTCACAAGGGCCAGCCTGCTCCCTCATTAAACGGCCCAGAAGGACAAGCTCTTTGAAATCTTCCCTCAGTGTCTGTGGGGTCCCACCGCCCCCAGGCTGCTGTCACTCCTGCCTGCTCTTAGGTTTTCCCTGATTCGGGCCCTTCATCTAACTTGTTTCTCACGGACGGCTCTGCCTAGGAGACAGTGTGTCCTTGTCACCCTGTGCACCTAGCCCCTGGCGGCCCAGGGCCGGGCATTGTTAATCACAGGTGTCTGGTGACGGCTGTGCAGGCCCACTGCAAACTGCATGTCGGGGTCGAGCAAATCGGTCCCAGGAACTCAAAGGGGTGTCCCTTGTCCAGAGTTGGGGGGCTGAGGCACACCCTCAGTGGGCACACACAGCTTCTAAGAAGCTTTAAAGACTGCCTCTCAGCCCTGGCTGGCGTAGCTCAGTGGATTGAGCGTGGGCTGCGAACCAAAGTGTCACAGGTTCGATTCCCAGTCAGGGTACATGCCTGGGTTGCAGGCCATGACCCCCAGCAACCGCACATTGATGTTTCTCTCTCTCTCTCCCTCCCTTCCCTTTCTAAAAATAAATAATAAATAAAAGATCTTTAAAAAATCATCCATCCTTTAAAAAAAAAAAAACTGCCTCTCCGTCATTCCGGGTGATGTGGGATTGCACGTTTGGCGCTGTGCCCCTCCCCCCGCAGGTCCACCGGGGCCCCAGTGCTGGGGGGACCACGACCCCCACACAGCGGCCACACCTGCTTGTGTAGTGAGTGCTTCATGGTCGGACTTTGGGAAGTGCGGTCCCCAGGGCTTCGTGCCTTTCCTTCCTCTGTCACCAAATGCAACTGTAATAGCCATTCTCATAATTAAAATTTTTAAGTGTCCCATAATGCCTTGTAGCTAGTTACAGCCACTCCAGTCTCTCCAAAGCAACAGAAGACCGTTGCGACTGTCCAAAAGGCGGGAAACACAACAGTTCAGGAACCCTAGTGGAGCTTCAGCGCACCCTCTTTCCGAACGACACCTCCCACCCAAACACTTTCCGCTAAAAACAAGACCCCCACGGACCCCGGGAAAGTGGCAGACTCGACAGCCGGCATGAAATCCACCAGGGACAACATGTGTATGTCGACACGCGTAGCTGAGAGTCAGAGCTGGACACATGGACGGTACCGCTTCCTGTCGGGTCGGGTTCTGAGATGCAGGACGTGGACTGGAACTCGTTCTATTTCTGCAGACACTGCCCAGCACCTTCCCTTCGAGGGTGCGTGAGGAGCAAACGCCAGGCGGGAGGAACCACGCGGATGCCCTGTTTGGAAACACCCGGGTGAGCCTCGGCGTCTGCTGGCAGCCGCTGACGCCAGGCCGGCCCGCACCGCCCGGTATGCGCCGAGTTCGCACGCTCGGGTGTCCTTATTGCCTTGTGCACCGTTTCCTTAGCATAGAGATGTCTGTGTGCGTTAAGGGAATTAAGTTAGGAAATATATGCACTTAAAATGTACCGCACTTCCTTAATCCCTACGCTGCCTTCTCTATTTAAACACCAACTTACTGTGTGTTTCTAAATCGGAGAGAGCGCTGCTGTGTTCACGATGGGGTCGTCGGGGTCTCTGCAGACCCCGGCGCGGGACAAGCTGCCAACGGGGACAGCGCCTGTGTGCGTGGGTCACGGGGCACCCTGCCGGGAGGGCGGCTGAGGAGGGGCGGGGGTCTCCTTCCCGGCAGCAGCCCAGCCAGTGGACAGGGTCCTCTTCTCCACGCTCACCTGTGACAGGGCACAGGGCACCCCACTCCAAGGGCGCCCCTCCATGTAGCTGGGCGGCCTGGTGGCCCTCAGGCCCCAGGACCCTGGTCCCCGGCCCGGGAAGCCCCCATGACGTCTGCTGGACCCTGGACCCCATTTACTCACCGATTCTGTAATCACGCCCACTCTGAAGCCAGCACATGCTGGGAGCTCACTTTTCCCTGGAACTTAACCTGTGCTTGTTTGGGAACACTGACCATTTCTAATGAATAAAATATGAACCATCACAGCTTCTGAATGTAAACTTTCAGCCTGGTCGAGGATGAGCAGGTAGGAAAATCGACTGCTGAGTACTGATAACACTGTTTGTTTGTTTGTTTGGTTTTTTTAAGTATCATTTCCAAGGTCTGAAGAATTCATCGGGACTTCATCCCACCGCTTCAGCACACGGAACACCATGCAAGCGCGGCGCCCCTGGCATCCGTTGTAGCCACTTTCACACGGCTTCCCGTCTGCTTGGGTCGTCTCCGGAACTGGGCAGCGACATTTCTGAGAAAAACCACCCTCGCCATCAGCATCCCGCCCTGTAGAGGTGGACACTGGTCTCGGGGTCCCATCCGAACCAGGAAGAACTTGCCGCAGTCTCCGAGGCTTAAGGAGCTTGTTTCCCTTGAGGCACCAAGACGGTTCAACATTTTTAAAGGTATTTTCCACGAGTGTTCCAGGAGGCGAAGTGCTCCAAGTGGGATAGCGTGTACGGCCTCCCTCAGCCTTGAACACACCTTGGCATTGCTGCTCCCAGGCCTGCACTCGACAGAGAGCTCCCTGGGCTAGAAAGGATGAGTCTGCACACTCCCTTTTGTCCAAAGCCCTGCCAGAAGTTCCCAGTGCCGGAAATTCCCAGGGCTTTCCGTTTACCTGTCCGAACACCTGAAATAGGTTTCAATTTCTGACACCCCCCCCAAAAAAAACATTATTCTAGGTCACATCCCACCAACAATTATAAAATTTAAAGCAAAATCACTTTTTGCTGAAATAAGCAATGGGAATTTTCCTTGCAGCTTCCTGTTCTCTCTCTCTTTCTCTGTCTACCTCTCTGTCTCTCTCTCTTTAGAAGTTGCTTTTATTTCCCCTGCTGTATCTTTAAGAGAGTGGCTGGCCATGCTCTGCCCTTGAAGAATACCTGGGTGTTTTGTTTTTGTTTTGCAGGAAACTGAGAGAGAGAGAGAGTGTGTGTGTGTGTGTGTGTGTGTGTGAGTTCGGGAAACTTTGCCACTTCACAGAATCAACTACCTGTCACATCGGAGGGAAACAGTAATTATGAATTATGGATCATTTGCAAGCAGCAATACAAAATTAGCTCCCGGGCCTGTTTCCAAAGTTGGAGTGAATTTATGACAAACTGGATATTGATGAATGATTTATAAAGTCTGTTGAATTTATCAGCATGGGCCGCGGACGCGGCTTTGTTGGGTCAGATAAGTTAAACTGCAATGAAATAGATTGCTTCTTTATAAAAAATTAAAATGCATGAGGTCTGGTCATTGTGAGTCTGAACTATATAGACACTTCCATTTCTGATCGTGAATGCTGTGCGCAGGCTCTGGTGCGGAGCGGCAGCTGAATCCCGCAGTCGAAAGGGCTGCTGGGAAGGGCGGGCGCCAACTCCAGTGTGTGCGGTGAGGGTCTCGGAAGCGCGGAGACACGGAGCATCTCCAGGCGGCGCCAGCGTGTTCACGCCGTTTTATTTCCCGAGTCACTGTGGGACGTCGCCCGCATTTCTAATAGAGTGCTGGAAAGGAAGACTTCAGGGTTCGGCAGAGCAAGGAAGAGCCCCCGCTTTTCAAAGTGAGGTGCCGGGCCCCGTTATGGAGACGGTGTCTGCGAGTCCTTGTGCGCGCACGGAGCGGGGCTGAGCAGGAGACCCGATCCTGCTAGACGGGCTCCCGCGGCGCTGTCCTCCCGCGCTCCCCTGCGCTAGCGGCAGGGGGCGCACTTCCGCCTGACCTTAAACTTGGAGGGAGGTGGAGTTTGCCTTGGTTTGCGCTCCTCCGGAAATCGAACCTCGAGATGAGTCTTCGGATACAAGTAGTTTGCGTGGGAAGTGTTTCCGGGAAATACTGGTGGAAATACTGGTGGAGAGGGGGTGGGGTGGGGCAGGGAGAGAAGCCCGTAAAGGAAGCTTCGGTCGTTTCCGTTTTGAGATAAAATCACCGCATTGTGAAATCCTCCTTTGAGATGTACAACCCAGCGCTTTGTAGCTCGCTCACAGGGCTGTGTAGCCATTGTCGCTGATCCCGAATGGTTTCCTCGCCCCCGAAGCAGCCCCGTCGTGGCCGTGACCAGCCGTGCCTCCGCCCCCGTCCCGGCGACCACCGTCTGTCTTCTGTCGCCGTGGCCCGTCTGGTCGCACCGCATACCCGGAGTCGTGGGTGTGCGCCCTTTCGTCACCAGCGCCTTTCACTTAGCGTGGCGTTTTCAGGGCTCATCCAGGCGGCCGTGTGGATCACAGCTCGCTCCTGCTGCGTGTGCTGTGGCGGTAGCTATGAGCTCTGTCGGGTCCCCTGCACACACCGCGTCATGTCAGCCCAGGTGCAGAGGTGCCCGGGTGCAGAGGTGCAGAGGTGCCCAGGGGCCTCTGTGCTGGGGGAGCTGCGGCGGGCTGGCCCTGCACAACTTGGTTCAGCGGTTCGACGACTGCCGTCGCGCGAGATGGCCCCTGACAACCCCTGGCCCCATCGACATTGGAACACCCTCTTGTGACCAGCGCCCTCAGAAAGACAGACAGTGACACTTACCTGTCCAGGTGTCCCCGTCACTAATCGCAAGGAACTGAATCGGCTCTGGGAGGGTCGCTCCCCAGCTCGGAGCCAATCGCCGAGTCCAGAGAGTCGGGGCAATCCGATTGGCCAGCCTGAGTCACGTGCTCATGATCCCCGCGGAGCTAAGATGGGTTGTACGGTCCTGACTCTGCCACTCCAGCTGCGTGATTTTAGGGAAGCCGCCCAATTCCCTTGGCCTCAGTTTCCCCCTCGGTTAAGTGCTGTCAGTCATAGCGACTCACCGGGCTGCGCGCACCCGGTCAGGGAACGGTGGAGAGGCCGGTGGCCGTGACGCGGCAGCAGCGGGGTCGCGGGGCGCTGGTGGAAGCAGCGCCTGCAGGGGGCGCCGCTGGGCGGGAAGTGGGAACCGCGCTATCCTGGTAGCATCGCGCACTGCAGAGGCCGAGCGAGGCGAAGGGTTCATTTCACGGACCTGGTTCCAGCTCCTGGCTGGAGGGGAACCCCGAGTGAGCAGCCAGCTCGACCCCACCATCTGTAACCCCAGTCTGTGCCCCGCCCAGCCCCTCTCACCCCTCCCGAGCCCAGCACCCCGTGAGGCCTGAATCAGAACCCCCCTTCCCAAGTAAGGCCACAGCTGGAAGCACGGCTCGAATGCCCACAAAGAGTGACAACTGAACCACGCGTCGCCCTGCCCTGGGGCGGCACCGTCCCCCGGCTCCCAACCCGGCTCCCAACCCGAGGCGCTGGCGGCGCTGGCGGCACTGGCGGCGCTGCGCACGAGGGCGCTGTGGAGGCTTCTGCTCGGAAAGACCAGCCTTCGCTGAGCGCAGAGACGCATCGATAAAACCCCGAATGGCAGTTCCTTACTTTGTCTGTAACCCTTTACGCGGACGTGGGAGAGGACCGGGCACCCAAAGGACACGGGGAAAGCCTGATGTCCGTAAGGTGGCGTGAAAGATGCATGAACGTGTTAAAATTGAACATGGGAGGAATCTTCCAACACCCTCAACTCCGGTGCCTGCATTTCCACCCAGAGCTGGTTTCATCCTGGCCCCGCTTTCGGCGGGGGGTGAAACCATCCCTCACAGATGAAGGCGGACTCAACGTATGAAAAATGTATTTTGAATGCTGTTCAAAACTGACTTAATGTAACCAAATGGTGAAGTTCCCTTGGAATAACATTTCAATTTAGCCCCTGCCTATTCTCATTAAAGAAAACCTGCATTCCCAGACCTAGCTTTTTGTCTTAACAAAGCTTTTGCGTTGAGAACGGATTCCACATGAAGTACTAATGGCAGAAATTGAGTGCATTTGGATATTGTATTCAGAAAAGAGTACCTTCCACCATGTCTGTGGTTTGGATTTGCATGGCGAAAATGTGTGTGTGTGTCCGTGTGTGTACATATACACACATCGTGTGTGTGTGTGTGTGTGTGTTAGATGCATGATAGTCGTTCAAGGAACTGAACTGTCGCAGTGCACCGTGAGGTCCAGTGCTGAGAGCCGAGCGTGAGGACACCGGCGGTGCTCCGCCCACCCCCTCTCCATGTCTGGCGGAGCTGTCCGGCGGCCCTGCAGCCAGACATCCGCTCCTGGGCTCGACGCACCGGCTCTGTCTCGCTGGAGCCCAGTAGAAGCGTGTCCTTAGATAAAAACTACCGGGACACGAAGCCCTTCCCACGAATGGTTGAATCTCATGAGACATCGCCGCCCTGTCACCATCTGGCCCACGCCCCCAGAATGCCACGCCTCAGCCTGCACGAACAGCCCGCCGAGAAGGTCAGACGCCGCTGCCGGCCATCTGCCGGGCTCGGCCGTTCCGGGAATCTGCCTCTCGCTCACTTAAAAAAATGGCGATGACTGAGCCCAGAGCTGGCCCAGCGTCCGATCAGGAGCCTGGCCTGGGGAGGTGACACAGGGCGGCAGTGGGCGTGTCCTCAGCCCGGTGCTGCAGAAAGGTGACCCGCCGTCACACTCCCCTGTCAGCACAGAGAGGCCAAGCGGTGCCCTGCCGGGACTGGCAGCCCCCAGGAAGGGGCCAGGTGCGGTCCTCGTCCGAGAACAGAGCGAGGGCTGCACTGTGGGGGCCGAGGCCGTGCCTGTCTCCTGGGACAAAGCGGACACAAGTAACCAGGGTCCCCTTTTATGTTGTCACCGCCGGCCCTTGCCCGGCTGCCCCCAACACCTCGGCGTCAGCTCTGCCCTCGTGCAGGCCAGCGGTGAGGCCCGGGGAGGACCAAGCGGTGGGAAGGCGCTCGTCACCAGGGCTGCCACCTTGTCCGCGGTCCTCGCCTCGGCGCTGATGGATCAGCTCCCCGCCTCCTGCATTAAGTCCTTTCTCAGCCAGGACGAGACTCCGGCTCTCACAGGAAATCAGCCTTTGGCCGCCTTTAAAACCCCCTCCCCCCGTTGCCGCCCTGTCAAGGGCCAGTGCCGGTGTCCCCACGGCCTCATCGTGAAGCTCTCTGACTGCCGGACACTGCAGCGTGCAGCCAGCGCCACGCTGCTCATCTCAGCCCAGCCAGGGTGTAGACCGGCTCCTCGGTGGCTCCTTGGTGGCTCTGGGAACATCAGGCCTCCTCCACCAGGCGGTCACACGAGGGCCCAGCCTGTTCCATCATGCTCTGTCACTGGGGTGCTGTCATGACCCGCACGATGGACCTCCACTCCTGTCCCAGCCGTGGGGAGAGGGGAGGAAGGAGGCTGGGAAAGATCACAGCCTTTGCAGAGCTGACCCGCAGACCCACCCGGTGTCTTTCCACTTCCTGCAGGAGGCGGTGCGTCACGTGACCACAGGTAGCTGGAAAGGAGGCCGGAAAGGGAGCGTTGATGCTGTGCATCCAGCCAGACTCGGGGGGATGTCGGGACTGCGCATGCTCGGGGTGGGGGGGGGGGGCTGGTGACCGGCAGCCCGGGACCACCGAGCGTCAGCGCCGAGAGCGCGGCAGGCGGCTGGGTCAGTGTCGGCGGGACGCGGTAAATTATCATCAGTGTCATCACCTGGCCCTGGCAGACACTCTGCGACCTTTCCCCCAGAGGGAGCGTGGCGCGGCCACCCACGAAGGTGCTGGCTGCCCCCCGCTGCAGGCCGGCCGAAGTTCGTTCCCGGCACCGGGAGTTCTCTCCCGCCACCCACGGAGAAAGCAGCTGGCCCCTGGAGTGTTTCTCTCCAGCGCAGCCAGTGATTGGCAGAGACTAAAGACAGCCTTCCAGATCCTGGTTAACAGAACTCAGAAACATTTAAATGCGAGTTAATTGACACAACGTTTCAAAACAGCCCGTTCTTGTCATCCTCTTCAGCACGGCCGCGGAGCCATTCAGGAAGTGACAGAATGAGGGGAGCCAGCTGAGTCCCCCTGAACCCCATGATTAGGGATGCTTTTCTCAAGCCGAGAAACTGCAAGGCAACACAAAGCCGACCGCGGGGGATGGCTCATCGTGCCGCCGGCGGGCCAGATGCGTGCCTGCTGAGCTCGAGCCTGACCTGAGACTCTCTCGGGGCCCGTGCCCGCTCCGCACGCACCATGTCAGGTGGGGGCCCCGCGGCACGGGCCCGGGCCCAGTGCCGGCTCCGAGGGACCCGTGGACAGAGCTGGGAGCGCAGGTCTCGGAAGGCGGGCACGTCTCGGAAGGTGGGCGCACGGTGGACTTCCCAGCCAGCCCCTGGGAGCCTGGCCACCGTGGAGCCCACACTACCCTCCCCTTTTCCCTGAGACGAGACGTCTAACATGCGTCCACTTCAGGAGACTGCCCCGTGTCCCTCTGCTGCGCCGCCCCGAGGACCGGTGTCTGCCCCGTGCTGCAGCTGGCCCGGGACTGCTGGTCGACGCGCAGCCACTCAGGTGGGCACAGTTGTCCGTGTCAGCGGTCCGCCGGGCGCCAGCGCAGGGGTGTGCAGCAGCAGGTCCCCCCTCGGCAGCATCTCGCCCACCTGCCCCGACTGTCGGCTCCCCGAGGGGTCACGCCCGGGCACTGCTCAGGCGCAGGCTCAGGCTGGGACTCGAGTTCACGTCGTCCCCGCCCCTGGGTGCAGTTGTAGGAACAAAGGCAGGTGGGGCTGCTGGGGCGTGACGTCACAACTTCCCCTTAGAACCGACCGACCCCCAGGACGGCTCGCACTTCCGTGGAAGTGCTTCTGCCGATGCCGCTTCTCCAGACCAAAACACGCAGCGGGCCCCTCGCCTGGACCTCCAGAGCCCGTCGAGGGCTGCGGTCAGCCGCTGCCTCAGAGGTCGCAGAAGAGGGCGGCGTGCTGGCGGCGTGGACCGCCAGGCACCGGGTCGCACCTTCTGAAATTGTCACCCTGCCGAGGGGAGGGGGTACAAGCAGGAGCAACTCATGCTGGTCTGTGGGGCTGAGGTCCCGCCAGGCGGGGCCGAAGCAAAAAGAACGGAGCACACGGGCCTTTCTGGTCCTCCCTCCTCCCTCCTGCACGGAGCGCCTCCCGGGGCAGAGGGGTGTCTGGGGGCGTGGGGTGTGAGAAAGGCCGCAGGAGCGGGATGGGGAGAGCACCCGTGGGCCGCACAGCAGGCCGGGGTCTTCAGCAACAGTGAGGAAGGACGCTGGAGCGGACGCTCTTCTCCCGGCCGTCAGGCGGCGGGCGGCACCGAGGGCTTGTCTGCGGTCGGTCGGGGAGAGAAGACCAACGTGTAGGGGATGCACAGGGTCGCGGTGCACCGCCTGGAAGGCGCCTCTGGCAAGAAGGCACATGAGGGCAGGAGGCAGATGCTGCGTTGGAACTAAGTGACGGTGGGTGGCCAATAGCCCGTGGCGGTGTCATGGGCCAGCTCTGCTCCAGCACCGCCTGGTGACCCTGCAAAAGTCCCCTCCCCGGCATTTCCCCCAGAGACGGGGCTCAGCAGTCCACCACACAGCGCGATTTCTTCCCAAGGGGCACGCCGGGCTCCCCCGGTGCCCGCCAGCCGGGGAATGGGAAAGTAGGCGGCAGCGGGTCCAGACAGCTGGAGGGGCCGCGGGGCTGTACCCTGAACGTAGCTGCAGGAGTGAGCCGTTGCCACACACGGTGCGTGCCCAAACAGGGCAACCACGAACAGGAGCGAGAGAGGCCACGCGAAAAGTCATCCGTGCGGCGTGATCGCCTTTATGTGACTTTCAGGCAAGCACGTGGCTGTGGGCAAGGACCCATCTCCCTCCCCGCTGCCCTCAGGGAGGGGCGGGCAGTGGGGAGCTGGCCAAGAAGAGCAGGCAGACGGAGTCACCTCCGTGTGGGGAGCCCCCCAGGTCTCACCTGGAAGTGGCTCACAGGTGTGCGCCACCGCCACCGCGTTCAAGGGCCTGGGGCTGTACTTTCCAGGTTCGCCACGTTACTTATGTAGATTACACTTCCATGGAAGTAAAACACCTAGTTTCCCGAGAAATAACAACATAATTAATAATGAATGAAAATTAAGAATGATCGAGCCTTTATTCTAAGTAGTCTGTGTTAATTTGGTCATTTTCTCCTTTAGAACGCAGGCCTGTTTATTGCCTGGGAATTTTAAATTCCCCGTTCTTACACAAGAAAACAGATGTGGGAAGGTGGAGCTCCTGCCCCAGGCCCGGGCGCATGAGGAGCAACGCTGAGCCCTGAGCCGTGGCGCGGGGGCAGGGCGGCCAGTCCGGGGGGTTGGGGGGGCGGCTGCAGGGGCACAGGCGAAGCAGGAGCCGGTCTTGGAGAGCAGACGCGGCTGACCGGCATCATGCCGCCCGCCTGTGGAGTCCGCAGATGGGCTCTCAGCAAAGAGGGTTTTTAAAAAACAAACAAACAAAAAAACAAACTCTCACTTTGGCTGTCTGTGATTAAAAAAGGAAAATGCATTTTTATTTCTACAAAACTATTTCGTGATGCATCTTTTCTTAGAGCGAGAACACAGGTAGGAAAGTGGACCAGTAGCGGGAATGCCTCCAGCAAGGCCACCCCCCGCAGGGGTGGATGATGGCCAAGGGCAGAGACACACAGTGTGACCGCGACACTGACACACTACCGGCCTCACCGTCTGGCCGAGACGCTGGAGTTTGCCACGGGTAGCTCTCACAGCCACGGAGACAAAGAGGCCCGTCTCCTGGGCAGCGTTTCCTTAACGAGTGACGGAGACCGTCATTTGTGAGGTGGTGGCTTTTCCCGGGCCCCCGGTGAACCCTGCGTATGAGAGGGAGCGGGAACAGGTCCCGTGGGCGAAGGGACTGCAGCCGAGCCCCCGGCCAAGCGCCTCTGGGGCTGGACAGTGACGCGTGAGCGCCTCCTGCAGCCAACAGTGACTCCGAGCAGGACGCGATGCCCGAGCTCACGGGTCGCGGACCGAAAAAGTCTCAGCGTCAGCCGAGCCGTGAACTGGCCCACGCCTTGCTTTCCAGGGGCGTCGATATTTTTAGCCTGGAGAGCTAACGACGGGCTGTAAATTCTTGTTTGTGTTGCTATGGTAATTTGTATTGTCATGATTTTAATAACCCCATCACACGCAGGCATTAAGTAGCAATATAACAGCTCTAGATAATTTAACAGCAACCAGTCCTAACAACTTGTGGCGGCGTTTGACATGCGATGCGGGGAAATTAAAAGCAAACGGATGGAAATGAATCACTCGAAACCTGCCGCGTGTAAACACCGGAGCTGCGGGTGCGCGCGCTGCCACTGGGTGCGCGCGCCGACGCGGGGAAGCGCGCCGGGTGAGGCGGAGGGAGGGCTGCGGTGCGTGCCGGCTGCGTGTTTAGTGAGGCGGACAACGAGGGGTTCGGTGTTCTCTGCGGCTGCAGACAGCGGGGCTGCTGCGGAGTCACGCAGCCAACCGGCCGCGGGCGCACGCTCATGGGGGGAGGGGGCAGGCGCGAGCGCGCGGCGCAGTCTCCGCAGCCTCAGGTGCGGCCCCTCGTGGAACAGGGAGCAGCTCTGAAGCCGCATGAAGCCGAAGCGCCTGCAAACAGGGGGTCCGGAGGCGCCAGTCCTTAGAAGGAGCCGTTTGGTGGGCAGGCTGCCGGCAGGCCGGTGCGCCAGGCCAGGGAGCCAGGCTCTGAGTGGAGGCTGTGCATGAAGACTCTAAAAGTTTAGAAACAGATCAATTGCACACTGAAAAAAATCAGTATGTCTGTGGGCTGGAGAAATGAAGGTTCTCATAACCAAATTTAGAGCCACAGCCACACCGTAAGTCCTATTTTTTTGGCTCGGAGGGCCGGCTCTCAGGAGGGGCTCGGCCGCCCGGTCAGCAAGGTCCCTGGAGGCTCGTGACGGGCCCTGGTGCCCACTCTCTCCTCTCTCCACACTGCCACCAGAACACAGTGTGACCGGAGAACCCAAGTAACGCTCCTTCCTCCTCCTTCCTCTGAGGCTCATTGAGACCAAGTAGAAACTTTCAAGGGCGCAGCCAGCAGTGTCCTCTGTCCCAACCCCCTGGCGACAGGCACTTGGAAAGGCGGGGCAGCCCTGGCCAGCGCCGCAGCCCCCAGCCAAGCCTGGCCGCTCTCCGCGGCATCCACAGCTGCTGCCCGGGCCCGGCCAAGAAACAGAAGTCCTGGGAGTCTGAGCATCTGAGCCGTCCCGGCGGCAGGCTGCATGAGGCAGGGCCACGCGTGGCTGGCTCTTCTCACGGCAGGGCGGGCCCTCCCCACGCACGCTGAGGACCTGCGGGGGGTCACGGAAGGCGCCAGAGTGTCTCTCCCCGCGCCTGGCCTCGCTGGCGTTCGACCGGCATTCTTCTGCTCCGGTGACTCACGTAGCTCCTTCTCCCAACCTGCCATTGGACGTGCAGGCGCTCTGCAATGCTTTAACATTTTACACAACTCTTAAAGACTCCCCTGTCGTTCCGTCCGTGGATGTGCGTCTCTGTTACGGCGTGATACACCGAGCAAGCTTTCCTTACCTGCATTACCTGCAAGTACAGGTAAAGATCGGTTTTCGCTCTGAAGTCACTGGTGATGGCAGAGACCGCAGTTTACCGGGCTTTCTCTGGAAGGGCTACATCATGTTTCACTTTCACCCAGACAGGGACCCACGAAAGCTTCGTCTCGGGTGGTCAGCCCGGGCCTGGGCGCTAAGTCGCCTCGGTGGGGACGGCCGTCAGAAACAGCGACACCATAGGTCAGAGGGCAGTTTCTTTCCCGGTCGCGTGCAGCGCCCTCCTTGCCGTCTTTGCTTGGGAAGACGGCAGTTCGGGGATGCCGGACAAGCTGGGACTCGTTGCCTCCATCCGCCCGAGGACTGCAGACCGGGCCTTCAGCCCCTTCGCCTGCCCCGTGTCTGCTCTCGGCACTGGGGGGGCGCTTTAAGAATTGGGGGGCAAGCTCCCAGATGGCGCTTCGACGAGCTCATTCCGGCCTCCTACCTTGTTTGGGAAACTGCGGCATTTCGGCCCCTGCGTCCTGTTCCCACGAGCGGACGCCTCCCGCAGGCAGGAGCACAGCCTCGCCAGGGGCTCCCCTCTGCTGGCGTGGGAGCCTCGTCCCGGGGGAGGTGTGGCCGTGGGGTCCCACTTAACCCTCCCCATGAGGACAGCTGTTTGCGGGGGCTCACGTGTGGGTGCTGTGCATCTGCAGGCAGCCGGGGGCTTGGGGACCCCCCCCCCCCCCCGCACTGGCAGTGGGAGGCGTCTTGCAGGGAGAGTGGCCGAACGCTGGGACGTCTGAGGCTGCCTTCCGCTGTCCGTCTGTCCTTGTGCCATCTCGGTGATGCCGTCCCTTCTGGGCACCCTCGCCACGGTGGACATCTCCCGTGCTGTTGACATGCGTGTCTCTGATGAAACGGTGCCGGCGAAGACCGCCGGTTTCACGCTGCCCTGTGTTCCGGAAGGCAGGTCCCGCGGCCCCTCAGGTGACCAGTTCCCTGAGCCGTGCTCCCCAAGCCGCCCAGAGGGCCCGAGACCTCGCTGCTGCTGAGCCACCGTGTGCTCTGGGACTCGGCTGAGACCCACGCTCTTTCGGGGTGATCTGAGCCCTGAAGTGAGACTCACACGCACACGCGTTTACAGTACGTGTCTCCGTGGGGTGACCCTTCTGAGTGTCCTCAGCAGTAAATGCACCAGGTGCTCACGTTACCGTGAAAGCTCAGGGCTTTCCAGGCCCCTGAGGATGGGCGGTCCCGGTTCACCTCCGAGGCCGAGGGCGTCCTGGGAGGACCGGCTGACAGCTGTGCTCACGACCACCCTGGGCGTCCAGCATGCTCTTGGGTCCTGCGGGCGGCCCTGCGACCACGGCCACCACGTGCTTCCTCCCACGTTGAGCTTCTGATTCCCGCCAGCCAGTACCGGTCAGAGCCCTGAGCCACAGTGCAGGGCACCCAGACCAACTGAGGCTCGACCCCGAGTGCAGCAGGGCCTCCCCATGGGCGAGGCCAGGGCGTGGCCAGGGCGTGGCCGGGGGCGGCCCCTGACGGGAAAGCCCTCTGGACCGGATAATCGAAGACCCGTCACCACTGGGCCCGGCGCCCCGTGGAGCTGTAATTAGTGCCGACGGCGTAATTTGCACTCATTTGCGGCTCCATTTCCATCCCCTCCGCTAACAAGCTCATCTGTCTCCGTGACGGAAGACTCTCCGAGCGGAGAGACGCCCGGGAGGGAGGACGGAGGCGGGGGCGGGGGGAGCTGGTGCCCTGGGGCCGCTGGTGGGTGTGGGACCCCGCGAGGCCCGGAGAGCCCTCGCCCCTCCGTGCAGGGGAAGCATTCTGGGGCAGGGCGAAAACGCCCCCCGGATGGACATGCAGCCTGCCGCTCCCACTGAAAGGGCCTCTCCAAGCAACTGGTTAAGACAGCACCTTGCGCCCGTGTCCCCTGGCAGGCGGGAAAAGGCTCGGCAGCCGGGGCGTGGCCGTGTCCTCCGCGCTCACCTGGGGAAGGGACAGGGGTGTAGCGCCCCCTGCCGGCCCGTGGCGGGTGCAGCAGCTGGAGCAGCTGGACTGTCCACCCCCCTGGTCCTGACACACGGACCGGACCCAGGAAATGCCGGCTCTCTGAGCCTCTGTGTGCCACGAGCTGCCCCCGCCCGCGCTGTCCCCGCCCCAGGCCCGGCCCTGCGAGGTCCCTCCCCTCCCCACGCTCCAGCAGCGCACGGACTCGAGTGCAGTCGGGGTCTCAGGGACAGTCTTCTAAGACAGATTCAAGCTAGGATCCCCCCCACCCACCCACCCCCGTCACTTCTCACCCACGCCCTGCAGCTGGGGGTACGGGCACTGTGGGCACTGGGCAGAGAACACGTCCCAGCACCCCCAGTGTCCCGCTGAGCAGGCCCCAGGGCCCCCCGAGTATGACAAACAAGGCTTCATGGTGGCGCCGGTGAGTGGCAGAGAGGGAACCGCCCCCCCCCCGCTGGCAGCGGCTTGTGGACACACCGAGACTCCGCCCACAGTCAGGGGTGAGCCGCCAGCGCTCCGCCCCCTCGCGGTCATCAGGCCGCATGGGCGTGCTCACCGGTGGGGTGGCCGGGCTGGGCCTGGGGGTGCGGTGACCCCCAGTTCCCAGGTTTTCTCGGCTGTGCCCCCGAGGTCTCTGAAGAAAGAGCATCTTACTTACTAAGACGGAACCAGGTTTTCGAGCTGAGGGGCCGCCTCGGCTTCACTAGAAAGTATCCGTGAGTGGATGCTGTGAGACCGAGGACCCTGCTGTGCACGGCGCTGGGACTCCCAGAGAGTGACACAGCCCAAGGGGGCTGTGGGCACCCCCCGGCCTCCGGTGCAACGAGCAGGGCTATGCATTGGGGGGGGGGGACTGAGCAGGGGCCTGTCGGCATTGTACCGCCACCCTCGTCCTCATCGTGTGACTGCTGTGTGTGTGTGTGTGTGTGTGTGCAACAGGGGGAGACAGGGAAAACGGGAGGAGGGAGGGACACCAGCGCACGGAGAAGGGAAGGGCTGGGCCGGCCTTGGGGTGCTGGCCAGCGCTCCACAGAGCAGGGCTGCTGAGGGACCAGCCGGAAGCTGCCTGTGAGAAGCTGAGGAGGGGGGAGCTCTGATTTTGGCCCAAAATGGTAAAAAAAAATTAATGTTGGAATCTACCCGAAAGTCGGGCGTTTCTACAGTAAAAAGTGCAGCTCCTCCACCGGGAGCTCGAAGTGGTGGTGATTTGAGGCCGAGAGTGAGCCAGCAGTCAGGCCTTGAGAAGATTAAAGTGCAGCCTCGCATCAGCCCAGTCGGCGACGGGACTGAGGTTGACCGTCTGCAGTCCGGCCGCAGGCCCGAGACGAGATAAAAACCTCCCCGGGAGACAGGACATCGCCGGAGGAGGCTCGGGCTGTTCTGTGTGCGTGTGCAGCATTTAGGGGGAGAAGGAACAAGGACCCCCGAGAGGATGCCAGTGTGTCAGAGACAGCCCGAGGAAGAGGAAGATGGAGAGAAACAAACTCGGGGGGGGGGGGGCATGCCCATAGTTCAGGCACAGGGGGCGGCATTGTGAGTAACAGCCTTGAAAAGCTGGACGGTACGGATCCAGAGTACGTGTACACATGGCGTCTTAGAAAAAAAAAACAAAATGAAAATTCTAGCACGGAGGACATAAATAGCTGAAGTAAAGGGCTCCCTAATTTTTTCCTGACCAGCTATCACCCGGACTCAGAGTCCGTCCGAGGCACTGCAGCTGGGTGGCATGAGGAAGACCGCCACACCCGGGACCTTCGGCCTCCTCTGGTCCGCGAGCCCCTGCAGCGCCCAGGTTGCAGTCCAGCCCGACCGCCAGCTGGGAGCCGTCCCCTGCGGTTCCGTCCTGCTCTCGGGTGCAGACTGACCGGTTAATTCGCAGGGGTGTCAGGGAGCCGGCCGTGCTTTCCCGGGATCCAGGAAGTTAATGAGGCCTCTGAACACGCTGTGACTTGGCCAGTGTCACTGTGCCCCGTCCAAGTGGTGGCAGGTGGCTGGGAGCGCAGGAGGTCGGCGTGGGAAGTGCCGGGCCTGGCGGCGGCGGCAGCAGGCCCTCTCGCCGAGGACAGGGGCCGGGCCACCAAGCGCAGCTGATGGTGTGGCTCGCTGCTCCCGGGACTCTCGGGGCCGAGGAGGGGGGAGAAACTCCGGCGCAGAAACACCCACCCCAGTCCGAGCACGCGGAGGAAGAGGCCCCCTGCCCGGCAGAGCCTGCCGAGCCCTGTACCCAGCGAAGGGTCCCCAGATCCTCCAAGAAATTTGGCGCATTAAAGTCCGGAGGTGGTGGTTGGGGGCCTACACCCACAGCGGAGAAGAAACCTTGAATTGGAAAACGGGATTAAGCAACAGGCAGGCGAAGCGACAGCTCAGAACGAGAGACGGTGAAATGAAATAAAGCAAACCCACGCACACAGCAGACACAAGAACTCACAGGAGCCTCAGGTCCGGCCTCTAATTATTAGAGCGAACGCACATTCCCCGCGATTCCAGGAAAACGGCGTCTGTCTTCCCGCGTCCTCGCGGCATCAGAGCACAGGTGCGATGTCGTTACCGTGTGGCGCCACAACCAGGAGGCGAAGTAATGCTCTGTGGCGTTTGGGCGGGGGTGTAGTATTTTAAAAACAGCTCCGCCCCACCGGCAATAGCAGACTCGGGGTTCTCACCCTGGGGCGGGCGCCGTGGCAGATGCTCCCACAGCAACTCCGCCGAGGGGGGGCACACGCCGCCCCTGTGCTTGGGTGGGCATGGGGGGCCTCGGGGTCCTGCTCAGAGACCCTCCAGCGAGCAGCAGGCGACACCTGGGCCTGGACCCAGGAGGTCCTGTGGTGGCCTCTGCCCTTGTGCTACAGCCTCGGTCCCCACGGCGGCTTCAGGGGGCCACGGCGTATTCCCGCTCGGGGAGGTGTTGCGTCTGCTGCCCAGGTGACCACTGCTGAGATCGCGGGTCGCCTGCCG
Organism: Phyllostomus discolor; assembly: GCF_004126475.2. NCBI lineage: Eukaryota > Metazoa > Chordata > Mammalia > Chiroptera > Phyllostomidae > Phyllostomus > Phyllostomus discolor. Next base: position 76,477,995 of record NC_040908.2, read on the forward strand.
AGGCCAGCGGGGCCGGTGCCACTGCGCAGGGTGACAATGTGCAAGCACACATGTCATGTCAGTTCTGGCAAGCTGGATTAAGCGTCTTCGATGGACAGGTGTGGTGACCACCCACCCATGAGAAAAGAAACTCTGCGAAGGGGTCATCGGGACGAGAGGAACCGCGGTCAGACCCCAGCGCTGCGCCGACATTCCGGAACCTGTCAGTGTCGTGCGCTCGGCGGCTGGTGGCTTCTCAGAAAGGCAGGGGTGCGGGGACAGAAGGCAAACCCATGCTTGGGGGTAGCGTGGCCCTAAGTAAACCCCAGGGGCTGCCGGGGACGGGCGTGGAGGCGCGGAGGCCAGAGGGACCCGACCGCCCCCCCTGCTACCGAGCACGAGCCCTTCTTCCTGCAGCAGAGGAACCTCCTGTAGCCTCAGTTTCCCCATCTTTAAAACTCGGGGTGCTGGGGGAAGGGGGCCTGGCTGTGCCCCAAGGACTGGGCAAGGACCCCCAGCTGGACAGACCCCCAGAAGGCAGCCGTCGAGTCCACAGCCTCCACAGACTGACTTCTGCCCACGACCGGATGACCTCCGAAGCTGACTCGTCCCCCTGAGCCTCAAGGACAGCAGCCCCCCCCGGCACCTCGATTCTGGTCGGGGGGCGTCTGGGTTGGAAGCCTGCTGAGCGCCTAAGTGTGGGGGAGCTTGTGTCACCGCAGCAGTGGGACCAGGTGCCCTGCGCCCCCGGCACCGCTGTGGGAGTCAGAGAGAGGGCCCGGTGCGTCTCCTGGGTGGCCCGCCCCACCGGGAAGCCGCCCCCACCCCGGGTCCGCCCTGACCGCCGGCTGGGTGTGCAGAAGGAGCGGGCGGCGCCCTGGAGTCCCGGGGCTGCTGCCCGGCACAGGGGAGTCCCTGCCACTGTCACGGAGAGACACACCCGCGTGTGGACTGCAGGAGGGCGTCTGCTTCAAGAAGACCCGTCTCGGGACCCTCGGCCCTCCTTCCCCGCGTCCACAGAGGTTGTCCGCCGCGCGCGGAGTGTGATGAGTGAGCCGAAACGCCACTGCCAGTTCGCACAGAAATACTGGAAGTAATTGTGTTTGCATCCCCAGGATGAGCTTGTTCCGAGTAGAATTTCTTCTTTAGGAAAAGGTCATTTGCTGTCTCTGTCGATCAAACCCAGACCTTCCCCGACCTTGAGAGCTCCGGGAAGCTGCAGGTTTTTCTGCTTCTGCACCGAGTCCCTGAGTCCCCTCTCCATCGGGAGTACGTGGGCTGAAGGGGGCGCTCAGGGCCTCGGGGGCAGGAGGGACGCCGAGAGCCCCGGCCCTCAGTGGGGGGGGGGGGGGGCACTCCATAACCACACCACAGAGGTCCCTGAATATCGTCAGCTCGACCACTAGGTCAGACCTGGGCACACCTGCCTTTCGACAGCCCAGCACAGCTCCTGGGGTGACAACGCCAGGGGGTCCGTCCTTTTCCACGGCTCTGAGGCCCTCCCAGCAGCGGGGGGGGGGGGGGGGGGGGCACTCAGTGGCCTCGTGCACACAGCGCCGAAGCCAGCGGCTCCCGGAGACTGAGGCCTCCAGCGGGAACAGGTGTGCGCCGCCACTCGAAGGTGGGACGAGGTTCCACCACCGGCCCCAACCGTCATTGTCGCCTCCAGACTGACTCCGGGGAGGGGGCAGGGGGCGGGGGCGGAACTCAGAGACCAGGTCAGATCCGCCTGCTGCAAAATGTGTTGCTTAAAACTCCCAGCTTTCTGGGTTTCGTTTCCTCCTGCGTAGCATGGATCCCGGGTCCGAGTGGGACACTCTTTATGGGAGTCTGCAGAGGGCCAGTCAGCTAGGACGTGCCCCGAATGAGTGAGTGTGAGTGCGTGAGTGCGTGAGTGAGTGAGTGAAGCCGGTGGGCCTAGGAAGCCGGACGCCGGGAGCACGCAGCACGCGGCGGCTCACCCACATCCCCGAGGGCCCAACGGGTGCCCACCCCACTCTGCAGGTAAACACAGGCTCCAAACGGGTGGCTCCTGCTCCCCGAGTCCCAGCACCCTAACTCACACGCACGGCGGGACCGGCAGGTGCCGGCGGGGGTCCCGGTCGGCGGTTTCCACACACAGGCGGCCGGTCTGGGGGGCGGGGGACCCGTGCTGCCACAGCTGCAGCCCAGGAGGCAGGGGTGTCGGCGGCTTCGGCACCCGCTGCTGCTCAGCACCCCCCCCCCATGAGTGACACCCCTGTGACGCGGGGCCTCCATCTGCACGCACCGAACTCACGCAGCCCCGGCTGTTCGCACACACAGCCATTTCCCGGGAGTTTGTGGCGTTACACACTGTAAACCTCGGGACGAGTCACGCCCATACTTTCCAGGAGTTGACGAGCCGGGAGGGGGGAGTGGGCAGCTGAGACGCAAGGGCAAGAAGCTGCCGTGAGGAAGCGGGACGAGCTCACCCCGGGGCGCAGAGGGCGGGAAGCCTCCGTGTGCGGCTGGAGCCCCCGTGGGGGTGCCGTGGGGTGCAGGGACGTGCACGGGGCTCCGAGGGCCAGGGAAGGGCGGCCCAGGGGCCCGGAACAGCAGGGGCGGCGCAGAGGGGGCAGGACCCGTGGGAAAGGACGCTACTGAAGTCACCTCCCACCCACGCCTGCGGAAGCCACACAGAGCTCACACACAATGATCTTTACTGAAGGTCGTAAGCAAGACAACTGGTTCTCTTGATTCTTTTTTTTTAAGATTTTATTTATTTCCAGAGAGGGAAGGGAGGGAGAAAGAGAGAGAGAAACATCCATGTGCGGTTGCTGGGGGCCGTGGCCTGCAACCCAGGCATGTGCCCTGACTGGGAATCGAACCTGCGACACTGACAACTGGTTCCCTTTCTGGGAACCACTAGCTCTCATTTTGGGTAGCCACTGCAGCCCAGAAGCGCTGCAACAAAGTGTCCTTCCGTGGTGACAACTCCCTGCAAGACTGACCTTGCGTCCTGTTTGCAGGCGGGGAACAGAACACACACAGTGGAACACGGACACCCAGGAAGGGGCCGGAGAGGCCACGGCGCCTGCTCAGAGTCCTCTCCACGTGGTGCCCGGCAGTCCCAGCTCACGCCCCTCAGAAGAAGACGTCCCGGCGTCTCCAAGGCTCCACGCTGGTCCGTGGTGTGAGGCCGGCGGCCCACGTAAGGCAACGCACCTTCTGCTCGTGACTCAGGGCAGCGCCGGGCGTCAGACGGAAGCCCTGCTGTGTGCATCCCTGCCTTCCCGCCGCAGCCCCCCGCCCACAGCCCCGACTCCGAGCTCCGTCCTGCCGGGAGCCGGCCTGTCCACTCTGCAGAGACCCAGCCTCAGGGCCCCGGGAACCGACGCCTGAGACGGAGTACTTATCCTTGGTCGTGTAACTTCTGGCACGCGCCTGGGTGTGCCTTTCACACTCGTCACTCACTGCCGTGGCCCCGGGACAGGGCTGGGACTGGCTCTGTCCCAGGGACAAGGGTGGAGGCTGTTACCAGAGCTTCTGGGCCGATTCCTTCCCACTTGGTGGCACACTCAGAAACGTAATTATCAGGAATAAACGAAAATGGCGACGAAGCATATGGATAATTAACTGTATAAGAAACCAAGAAGTGGTAAGCAAGAGTCATCTGGAGTCTGTACTTGTGGCTCCGGGACGGCCAGCCCTCCTGGGAGACGGCCGGAGATCGATGGGGGGCGGGGGGGGCACGCAGAGGAACCGGCGGCGGCAGCGCAGACACAGCGAAGCCCCCCGACGTGCAGCCGCGCTGCAGGGAGCCGAGGGAGGCCTCAGCGAGGGACGCCAGGCCGCGCTGCGGGCAGCGGACACCTGCCCCTTCTCCCGGAGGACGGTGCTGGAGACCACGGCTGAGCACCCCAGTTTCCACCCCCAGAGACAAGGGGCTGGCTCGGTGGGTGTGCGGAGCGCCCCCCACATTTCCCGTGGCCCCGGGAAGACTGCCTCCGTGGAGGCGGGGGGAGCGGAGGCAGCCACGGGTCACACACCTCCCCCATCCTGCTGCCCCCACGCTGGCAGGGGGGACGGCTCTGGCCGGCGACTTTCCCGTCAAACTGTCAGCCTTGGCATCCACGCCGCCCGTTAGTGCCCTCGGTCGCCGCTAATGGCTCAGAGTGCTTCTCCCGAGCCATTAGCCGCCCTCCTCCCGCTCACTCGGCCCCACGTCCCCTCAATCCCCTCAAGACGTCTTTGCCGCGCAGCTCTCAAGTGCCAGCCAGCTGACGGCAGCTAGGAGGTGGCGTCCAGTTTTCTCCGGTCCAGACAGTGCCCTTGAGCGGGCCGGGGCGGGTTCTGCTCGGCCAGAGTGCACCGTGGGACGTGGGAATAACGGGAGACTCTCGTGGAAGGCTCCCACGGATTAGGGGAGGGAGGGGGGGCGGCACAGGTGGGGCGGAGTCGAGGAGCACGGGTTCTGGAAGGACGACAGGGTCTCCGTTGAATTCCTCCTTTGCTCATGGATTAGGATGTTACTGCTGCAGTTTCTTTTATCTTTACCAAGACCTTACCTTTTCAGAGCCATTTGGGGTTCCCGGCCACATGGAGGGGAAGGCACAGCGGGGTCCCGTGCGCCCCTGCCCCTCCCTCGCGCAGCCCCCCCCGCCCCGCGACAGACACCCGCCAGCTGTTGCGTGTTTACCGTCGGGGAACCCACCCACACGGCCCAGCACACGGGCTCCGGGCGCACTGTTGGCAGTACGCGCCCCACCCCCACCCCCCAGCTTTGGTGCGGGCTGCGGGTTTGCACAGGGGCGCGAAGGCGGGGGTCCCTCCGAGAACCTCTCGCAGAGCAGTCTCCGCGCCCCGGGCATCCGTCCGTCCCGCCCACAGCCCTCTCCGCCGTCCGCCTCGCTCCGCCCTTCCCAGGGCGCCGTGGAGACGGAGCCTCCCGGGGGGCGGCCTTTCCCGAAGGGCCGCTTTTGCGCCGTGACGTCACGTAAACGTCACAACATCACGCCAGGTGCCTCCGTGGGTTTCCGTTTCTCTTCTGAGCCGAGTAACGTGACACGCCTCTGTCTGGGTGTGCCCCCGTCTCCGCGTCCACTCGTGGGGCTCCTGGCCCTGCGGCTTTCTGTTCGGAAGGTGATCGATTCCGATTCAATTTCTTTCATCCATACGAGCCTGTCCAGGTGGTCCGTACCTTCTTGTCTGAGTTTCGGCGAGGAGTGTGTCTCCAGGAATCGGCTCATTCTGTCTAGGTTACCGAGTTTGTCCGCGTAGAGCTTTCGTGGGCTTCCGCTGTTCGTCTTCTGTTTCCCACGGGACCCACGGGCCCGTGGTGACGCCCTCCTGCTCATCTCTGATGTTCGTGATGCCAGTACCGTCTCTTTTTCACCTGGCCAGGAGCTCATTGGTTTTGTCAACTTTTCTGAAGACCCAGGTTTTGGTTCCAGTGATTTTCTTTACCGATTTCCTGTTTTGATTTCACTGATTTCTGCTCCAGTTCTTATTTCTCCTTCTTACTTCGAATTCAATGTACTTCTTCTAGTTTTCTAAGGTGGAAACTTAGATTACTTATTGTATATGTATATTTATATATAGTACTTGTATATTGTATATAAACATATTTATTTATATAACATGCATAAATATGTATATACCACATATAAATATACAATATATTATATACTGTATATTATACATTTATAAATTATATTTATATAAACATGCATAAATGTATATATGTTTATATATATAAATTAATGCTATAACTTTTCCTCCAGGGGCTGCATTTGCTACACCTTGAATTTTGACAAGTGCATTTTCATTTAGTTAAAAATATTTTTTAAATTGCTCTTGCAGTTTTTTTCTCTGACCTGTGCATTATTTAGAAGCGTGCTGTTTAATCTCCAAATCTTCGGGATTTTCCAGTCGCCTGTCTGTAGGGTTCCTGGTTTACCTCCGTTGTGGATGGGGCAGAATCTCACGATTCCCGTCCCTCCTTCTGCACTTGTTCCCGTGCGCTCTGTGGCCCAGAGCATGGTCCATCCGGGTGAACGTCTCAGGTGAGCCTGAGAGAAAGGTGTGTTCATCCCTCCGTTTTCTTATCCAGATTGGGGGTGAGAGGAGCGCCTGTCTCGCTGCATAGCGGCCCGTGGCCTGGAGCCCGCTTGGTGAGGACCCCAGGGCTCGCTGGGGGTCACCACGTCCACTCAGAGCCCTTCCTCCCAGAGTCCTTCCCACGCCGACCGCTCCTCGGCGCTCGGGGGCTCGCGCTCAGGACGCCCTTCCTGCGACTCCACTCGAACCCACAGCCCTGGTCCCTGGTCCGTATGTGTAGTAACCCTTCTCGGCATCGGAAGCGATGTTCTAGGTTTGCGTGTTCGTCGTGGTCCCCACACCGTGCAGGGGACTTCCCCGAGGGCTGGTACCTCGTGACCTCATTCATGGCCGCGAACCCAGCCCCTGGAACTGCATTGGCACGAAACAGGCTTTTCAAAAGAGAGTGCGAGAGTGAGTCAGTGAGCTCGTGGGAGTGATCACGAGACGACTCTCCAGGAGGCAGCGGGAGGCGTCCGCCAGCGCAGAGATGAGACCCCTGACTTGCCCCGAAGGAGGCTTCTTGGGGAATTCCTCTGTCTCTTCTCTCCACCATCATCTCGGAAACCTGGACTCCAGGATGCTCCGTTTCATGCTGCTGTGTCGAAACTCCTTCCTCCTGGGCCCTGGGTTCTAATTCTTGCCGCCGCTCTCCCCCCTGAGGTGTGGGCCCCGGGGTGGGCGGCCCGGGTGGCAGGAGGTGTTTGCGGTGCGGACTCCCGGTCCGAGCCCCACGGCAGGGACGGAGGCGCCTGCACAACCGGCTCTAAGGCCCAGAGCCTCTGCCGGCAGGAGGGACATCATCAGTCCAAAACCGTGGGCGTCTGTCTGTCCAACTCGCACTCACGTCTGGGCTCCGTGGGGACCACAGCTGTTACTTAGGGGCTGGGGGGCGGGGAAAGACTGCCAGGGACGGTGCGCTGGCCACCCTCCTCCTGACACCGGGGCTCCCTGGTCGGCCCATGGGGTGGTACTATTCAGCTCCTGAGAACCGCACCTGTGCACGGCGTCCCGGTGTCCGGCATCTCAGCTGGGCGGTCACGGGCTGGGTGAGCGTTCCTGTTGCACTTGCTGCCTCAGGACCCTAAACAAACGCTCAGAAGTGTGCTCTGCAGTGTAACAGAATGAAATCGAGTTTAACTTAACGATAAATTGATTTTCCTGTAAGCAGAAAGGAGGCGATTGGGTGCTTCTTGGACCCGAGGCTGTTTTTCTCCGCCGGTTGGATTCCGCGGTGACACATTCAGAAGACGGAGCTGCGCTGTGTGACGGGGTTGGGGGGATGGGGTCGAACCTCCGGGCAGGGCCAGCGCTGACCTCCGCCCCCGATGGGTGTCTGTCAGGGTCGAGGACAGCTGCGCCTGCTCGCTTGGCCCCGGGCTCAGGTCTGGTGGCGGCGGCGGCGGCAGCGGTTCGAACACCGGCCGTGGTTTTACTGCCCGAGGGCGGGGGTCGCGCTGCCTCGTGACCTTGAGCGCCTGCGAGAGCTCAGAGGCCCGTGCTCGTTCCCGCGCCCGGCGGTGCGGTTTCCAGCACCCAGAGGGGGGGGTCGCTGAGACGGAAGGCGCCCCGCCCCCACACACACCCCGGGACAGCGCGGGGGGCGTGGAGACGCCCCCACTGCAGGCAGGCCCCCTCCTGCGCCCCCAGCATCGCCCCGCTCCGCGCGGAGCAGCTGGGCGCCACGCCCCTCCTCCGGCCTCTGTCCCCGCCACAGGAGGGAAGCGCGTTCACGGGACTTTGCGCCCCGCGGACGGGGCCTTCCGCCCGGGGCAGGGCTGAACAGTCGGCCTTCCTTCTCCACCAGCTCCCAGGCCTCCGCGGCCACATCGGCCGCTGCGCTGTGCTCGAAGGCCCGGCCTGTCTCTTCTGCCCGTCGTCGTTGGAATAAAACCGTGTTCGGGACGCACGTCACCCCCCGGGGCAGTGTGTCCCCGCCAGGAGAAATCATCAGGGCTCTGAGCGGTCCCCAGTCCAGACCCGCGGGCACAGCGCTGCCTTTCCCTCCCCGGCGCCGCGCTCCCCGGGCTCAGCCCACGCCCAGACGCAGCCCCCGTGTCCCCGCCCAGGTCTGAGGGTCTTCGCACACACTCTTCCCTCCCAGCATGCACCGCATCCACGGTGACACCCCCCGGTGGGCCCAGCGCCAGCACCTCAAACCCGAGCAGAGGTGGAACAGGATGCCGCCTGCAAGGACTCGGAAGGCCGCCTGACACCCACGAGCTGCCCGCGAGACCCCCTTCCCTCCCGCCCGAGCACGCCCCCCCCCCCCCCGCTCCCGCCCCCCCCCCCCACCAGCGCTCCCAGAGCCCATTCACCGCCTCTCGGGCTGTGAAGGGTCCCAGGCCCTGGGCCCCTGCGGCTCCGCCATCACTCACCTGGACGCCCAGGCCCCCTCTTCCTGCCCGCTGTCCAGCAAACGCGCCCAGGCCCCGAGTGGCTCTCCCCGCCTGGCCGGGCCTCGGTCGGCCCGCAGACTGCCGGCCCCCGAGGGTGAGCGGCTCGGGGGAGAGGCCGCGGAAGCCCCTCCCTCCCCTGTCCCCCGCATCCCCTTCATTCTCAAAGAATTAAACAAGCGAGCAGGAGGAAAACATAATCCATAGCCTACTAATTCAAGTTCCCGTTCTTTAATAAAAATGGCTTATAAAACAGTTACTCGTGAGCAGACACTAAACCGGAGGATGCACAGCCCCGGCGGGGGTCTGACATTTGCCGTGTGGGAAGCGGACTTCTCCCGTGACCAGACAAGCGGTGACAGGTGTCAAGGGACGGCCTTGGCAGCGGCCGTTGTGAGTAGGGCTCATTGTCAAACACAATAGCCGGAGATGCTGCGAGCCCATTGTAAAGGGGCCGATAACTTCTCAGAGGTCACGGGACTGAGCGTCTTCCATCTGCCGGCGCCGTAAGGAGATTTCTGACTCTGAGAAGCGTCGCCAGACAGAATAAACCCTTAGGATTGGATTAGATGGAAACACGCGGGAGATGAGCCCCCAAGAATGGGGATCATGATCACCATCACCTCCCGTCTCCACCGACCGTCAAGGTGGGAATCCCCCGTGACGACGGGACAACAGGGGCCGGGGAAAGGGCCCGTGAGCTGCCCCCACCCACGTGCGCTCGCTGTGTTTCCCGAGGAAGAAATGAGGGGTGGGGGGCGGAGGGCAAGGCTGACAGCGGGGACCCCACTGGACAGTCAGCAAGCGATGGAGCTCAGCGGCCTGCACGCCTGCACCCAACCACGCGGCCGGGAGCCCTCCCATTCCTCTCCCAGAGCGAGGACACGGAGCCCGCTTGGGAAGGACACCCATGAAAATGGCTGAGATGAGGTTCAGTTGCTCAAGGAGCCTGTGAATCTCCGGGGTGTCGTAGGACTGCCCACGTTGATGAGCCACACGCGCCTGGCTCGTCCTGGCTTCCCTCAGACATCGGGACACCCACCCGTGCTGCCCCCTTGGCCGCCGCGGGTCCCGCGCAGAGGCGAGAGGACTGCTGAACCAGACGCACTGCCGTGCCTCCGTGGGCCTCGTTCTGCGACTCAGGGGTGCAGAGACACACAGTGGGATATGCCAGGGCAGCCCTGCTCAGCGAGTCAGGAGCACGACGCCAAGGGGAACTCTCAGGAGAACTCGCCCACGATCTCGACCCCGTTTTCCGGGTGGACTTCAGGGAACCACCGCCCGCCGTTTCCTGGCCAGGCCACATAGCCGCCATGTCTGGGAGCAGTGACCCCATTGGCGGTTCTCGACCCCGTCACCCCGGGCCTTCCTCGCTGTCCCGCAGGCTGCCCGGGGGCCAGAGGAACGGTGGAGGATGGGTGGCCTGAAGGGATGGCGTCGTGTCGGAACTCAGTCCCGGGGGCAGGGTGAGTTCGGGGACCGAAGGGCTCGCGGCAGAATCGGACTTCCCGTGCAGGGCATATCGAGGATTCGGTGTCGGTGGCAGAGAGACGCCCTTGGGCATCTGAAGGCGGCAGGGAGAGTTCCCCTCCCCCGCCCTCCCCCGCCTTCCCCCACCCTCCGCCGCTGAGAATGACAAGACGCAACCTAGTTTTCCCTGTCATCTCTCGCCGCTGCGGAAACCTGGGAAAGGGAACAGAGCTGGCAACTCTTTCATGAGCCTCTTAATAGAATATCAAATACCAACTGTAACCTAAAAATAAAAAGTAGTTTGAGTAGTTCCAAACCCCCACCAAAAGAAACAAAAATAATGGAGCCGAAGGGCGAGGTGAGAATCTGCGTGTACGAAGGGAAATACGTCTCCTGATTGTCTGGGACGGTTTTCAGGCCTGTGATGGTTCCGGGAGCCTTCCCCAGCCCAGGGGTAAAACCATCCGCAGTGGCGGCACGAGGAGAAGAGCTCCCGCGAGCAGCAGGTTGCCGTCCGGTGCGGGGACGCGCTCAGGGGCCCCGGTGGCTGGCCGCTCCGGGCCGCTCGCTCTGCCTCCTGCATTCTGGGGACCCTGACCCCGTCCCCATCCCTCCGTGCAGATGAAACTGTCTCTTCCATGCACGGAAGCTTTTCCTCGCTCCCTCTTCATGGGGAGGGGTGTGCGGTCACCGCAGTGCGAAGGGTTGGCTCCTCGGTGAACGGAGAAGGGACGAGAAGCTTCCGGGGGAGGACAGAGCAACACACGGCGAAACAAAGCGAGACTCAGCATCGCAAGGAGTGCCCACACAGTTACACAGAGGCTGGCTTCTAGTGCGCACAAACACATTAGCTACAGCTAATTCGTTATTTTCGCCATTGATCGTGTACATTTCTTCTCTTTCTCTGCTCACAAAAAACATGGAGGGGGTGCGTGTGCCGGGAGGAAGAGCAGAAGTGGGGGACTCCTGGGGGAGAGGGCAGGGAGGGGAGGGCGGGTGGGCAGGAAGATACTCCCAATATAATACATTGCTTCTATTCCCCATAAAAAGCATGTAATTCTCTAATCACTCAACGTGAGTCTCGCCCGTCACAACATCCGTCTACCTCGTGGAGAACCTGCCATTTCCCCTGGAGCCGGCGACAGCCGACAGGACGGGGGTGACAACCAAGAGCGGAGAGGTGGAAGCGCCGGGACACACGGCAATTATCCTCATTTACACGCCGCCGATTCTTCCCTTCGCCGGGCGAGCCGCGTAGTAAAGCCGCTGCCTTATTTCCCTGCTGGGCGCGCGGGGCAGGGAGAGGGAAGCCATGACTGACTTGCTACAAGCTCGTCAATCGCGGGGCCGGGGGGGTGGGGGGAGCGCGTCCAGATGATGTCGAGTGATCGTGGCCTGGCACAAAATCCATTCCAGAAATCCGGGTCCGGAACGGAACACGTGCATTCTGGGTACATTCTGGATACATCCTGACCTTTGCCTCTGCCACCGAGGATTTCAGGGGGGCCAAGTCCCACAACTGCCTCGCGTGGAATGGGTTAGGCGATGGGGGGGGGGGTGTCAGGGCATCGAAGGGCACCAGGAATCGCACGCTGAGCCCAGGCAGGAAAAAAAAAATAAGTTACTGTGCTTTGACATCCCTGTTGTCCTCTTTGATAAAAGTTTGATATACAAACGGTACCTATCTGGGGGAAAAA